>NC_051861.1:109008782-109308782 GCF_015732765.1 Culex quinquefasciatus
AAACAACAACAAAATAAGTCAGCAGATTCTCGTTGAAAGAGGGAAAACTGACCATACTGACCAATAATCGCGCGAAATAAAACTGCGGGAATCTTTGTTTACAAATTTGTCAAAACATAATTTTGACAGTTTACGTGTGCGTGAAAAAAAAAGTTTATTGTAACTTTTCCACTAAAGCAAGGAAAACGTTTGTCGTAGTGAAAAAGGTAAACACAAACTCGGAATCTGTCAAAATTCTGCTGTGTCATGTTTCAAAACAAAGTTTCCCGCAGTGGAATACCACCTTAAATTGTCAAATTTTGTTTACGTTTGCCACGCTACACGCTGACGATAAAAATTTACCCAATTTTAAGTTTCCGCTGAGTCCACTTGTCTCTGGGTGCTGCCATAAATCACGCGCGAAATTTGGCCAGTCCGGTTCCGTGGCCGCCGTCGCTGTTCCGCGTGTGACACCCGGAAAAGGTCAAACGCACGCACAAAACCGGACCGGCCGGATTCAGTGTTGCTGCCGTTACGTGACGCTGGTATTGGTGACATAAATAAAAACAATAATGAAAAAGCGAAAACGGAACATTCCAGCGACGTTCCGCGAGTTTGTGTGAGGCGCCTTCTTTTTTTATTGAATTGATGACATAGAAAAATAACAACAAACAATAACAACAACAAAAACATTGCGCTAGCGAATGTATCTGTTTTTTATTTGCGCGGTCAATGTGCGCACTCATTGTTTGTTTCATTGATTTTGCGAATTAGAATGAATCGGAAGAATGCTTGGAGGGAGATTTGTTTCTGTTTTGTGCTGTCAATCTTCAATTACGCATGAATATTTTTGAATTGATTATTCGATTTGACGGATGATGACTTCATCGAGATTTTGCCTCTTCTCAATTAGTCAAAATTTGATTCCCTGAAATTTGATTGTTTTGCGTGAACAGGGATTACGTAATAAGTTTGGAAGTAAATAAATTAATAGGTTAGTAATTTTGACCGATGACGGTTGTTTTAAACACACTGACAGCTGTCAAAACTGATGTTTGACAGCTGTCAGAGGTTTGTTTACCTTTTCATTTTAGTTTCCATAAGATATTTATCGGTTAAATCATAGCTATTTCTGCAGAAGAAAAAGATCAAAGCGTGCCTTTAAACGTCAAACACAATAAATGACAGCTGCTATTGTTAGGCTTCCCTCGTTTGAGTGTACAAATCGCTTTATCATTTATTCCACTTTAGCGGACAACCATAAAAGGCACCACCAACAACTCCCGCCATCACCATCGGCGTTTTGTCCTTGGGAATCCTTACGATGGCGGTCGATTCGCTAAAAATATCTCTCCGCTTTTGTGTTCAGCGTGGCCATCAGCTGAAAGACAGTTTTTGCGCGAAGGGGTGTGGTATTTTTAGCCACGATGGCGACAATTGAATTTCCAAAGTTGATTAATCGTTGACGTATTTTAACCTTATGTTGGTAAAAATATTTAAGAAAAACTTTTTTTTTCTTTTGAAAAATATTTGTTGATTTGAAAAATGTTCAAACATTTTCTAACATTGCATCAACATAAAAAATGTGAAATAAGTGTAAACAAGATAATTATTCCTCATCGACGACGGATGTGACCTAGATTACTATCCTATCGCGGCATCATCGACGCAGTTGAACAAACTCTATCAATAGGGTCGCCCATTCACGCCGTCATCGTCGTCGTGACTAGCAAGTTTGTTGATCCCCTTTTGCACGAGAGCCTTTCTCTCAGGGTCGTCCTTTGGTAATTAATGCTCATTTTAGTACGAACGATGATTGAAATTTTTGCGACAAAAAAGATAAAAAAGACAAAAAAAAGGCAAAAAAGACAAAAACGATAAAAAAGACAAAAAAGACAAAAAAGACAAAAAAGACAAAAAAGACAAAAAAGACAAAAAAGACAAAAAAGACAAAAAAAGACAAAAAAGACAAAAAAGACAAAAAAGACAAAAAAGACAAAAAAAGACAAAAAAGACAAAAAAGACAAAAAAGACAAGAAAGACAAAAAAGACAAAAAAGACAAAAAAGACAACGGACCGCGTGCCTTCCAATCAACGATGACAAAGGAAGGACTTTAGCAAACAAAGCCGAAAAACACAAGCAAGTTAACAATTAAAAAATAAATAAACCATCACATTATTTGGTTAAAATAACTATATTATGTATGAAACATCATTTGTTTTCAAATTTCAAACTTTAAAAAGTTATTTATTGATTTTTTTAACAACATCCAACTCCCACTTTAGAGCGCACTCAAACAACGTCGTCCAAAACTCGGCCAAGAGACAGAACACGCTCTCTTATCGGTGCCAAGCCAAGTCAACCCCAAGCCAAGTGATTGTCGCTCACTTGAGTTTTCGAGCCCGTTTCGCTAGTTCAAGTTTATATCTTGTCCAGTTGTCTCGTTGTAGTTTTTTTTTCAGGCTAAATTATGTCAACGCTAAAGTTATCTTAAAGTTTTGTTTTTCCCAATCTGCCGGCTGAAATCTTGAAACTCAAAACTGCACTTACCACTCTAAGGAGATGCACTGCTCTAGTGCAACTGCAAGAAGGTCCGCATGCACGGCTCGGCCGAGGTTTGGGCACTTGTCTCTGAAGGCAACGGCAAATCTGGAATCGAGATAAGAATTTAAGATTAGTTTGAATTGCGTCAGAAAAGTGGGGGTAGTCGAGATTTGGCTATTAATTACGCTCTTTGAGCGTAAATAAATTTGAGAGTTGCAGTCTGGAGCGCGATAAGATAACTTAAGATTTGAAATTGTAAAATTTTAAGACGAAAACAAAATTTATGCAAAGTCACGCGTTTAATCTTCCACCCTTTCTAGCTTTATTTTTAACCACGTTTTAATGAAATATGTAACGAGGGAAGCCCAACTAACCATCACCACCATCATCATAATCCCAAGGTCTCTCATTAGAGAGGGAGGGACAAGCATTGTAGCAAGAGCATCATCATTATTATACTGTGTACTGTACTAAAACTGAGGGAAAAAAAGCAAAAGTAACATTCCTGAGGCAAATTTTTAGCGACAACTTGAAACAATCGTTTGATGTTAGTAGTTTAGTTTAGTAGCTTTTTTTTCTAGATCAAATCTTGATTTGACTTTTTAAGTTTTTGCAAAAAAAAAAAATTGATTCTCTATTTAAATTAGGAAACTCAATAAACACAACTTCATCTCACTCCTAATTAAGCCAGTTTATGACAATTTAACGACCCACACAAGCAAGCATGCTTTATGAATTCTCGCAACTCTGTTTACTAATATAGCCGTCAGGTGCTGCTTGAGGCGAGAGGGGCTTTCAAAATTAATTTGGTTTGCGGTTTTATGACCACTTTTAATGGCGCTGTCAGTTCTGAAACAGTGCAGAATAGAGAGGACACATTTGGTTTAGAAGCTTTAAATGATTGTTGATCAAATCAGCTGACTAAACATTTTCCAAATCACTAAGCAAATTTTCGTTTAAGCGAAACTTACTTAAGCTTACTGCGAAGAATTTCCCTTATCCTCTTAAAAAAGGGGAGCATCACCAATTCTCGTCTTCCAAATCCCTTACTCTTCTCCTCTGAATGGTGTTGAGAATCCGGTTCAGGTTGAATTGGTTCGATTCTCAATTATCAACTCTCCCTAGGAGAATTGGGCTTGAATAATCATCACACATGACGAAATCCAGACTGTAACTCACTAAAATCATCGTCTTCAAAAACCGCAAATTTCGGTACAATTTTGATGAATTCTGGTAAACAAAACATTTAGCAACAACTTTTGTTCAGCCTTCTTCTCCACCAAACATAACACGAAACGTGCCAAAGCCATCAACTACGGATTATGATGTTTTCTGAGTTTCCCAAGCCAAACACAATAGGCCTTCTTTTTGGTTCAAAGACATCCATAATAGCTGACTTAGTTTTGTTTCGTAAACTCTGCGGCAGTTATGATTCCGCAAGATCTGCCTTTTTTTCAACTGCTACGCGAGTGGCACTGTCTAAATAGTTACTAATTAACGAATAAATACTTGCCGCTTGGAGGAAGGGGTGTGTATCATAATTTTATAACTTTTTAAGAGAAAAAAGGGGCCTATTCATCCGACCAAGTGTCACCACATGGTCCAAGGAGGCGCTCGTAGACGCTCGATCTCGTCGTCGTCTAATTTCATTACGAACCAAGAAGGCTTTATGACACACGACTCTTCAGAGCGTAAGTAGGCTGCGGTGTGGTTTTCTGTGGTCTGAAAGTGTGCCTGTGGGTTTGGTTTGACGTTTCTCTTGTGGCGAGACACCACGCCATCTGTTGTACGCGCCAGGTCAGGGCAAAAGTCTGTGAAGGCGGTTTTTTGAGGACTGTAAAAATTATCAATTTTTTTTATATTTTTTTTGACTAAAAAAATTAAAATATTCAACAAAACCAAACATTTTCAACAGTGTTCACGGATGTGTAATTACTAGTGTCTTGCCGGGTTCAGAGTCTCATAGCATTAAGTGGGCTGACTGTGTGTTCAAGTAAATTCTCTCCTCTTCTGGTAAGAGATATGTGACAAATTATGTCAACGAACGCGAAAGAAGCCATCCTGCTGCGTACATTAACTGACTATGTGCGAGTACGTTTTTATGCACCTCTCATCACAAAACTATGCTGTGCAATGAAGCCGATTGAGTGTTGAATAGGAGGAAAAGACCAGTTTTTGTTGTCCTGCAGCTCAGAATTCCTTTTTGTCTTTTTTGTCTTTTTTGTCTTTTTTGTCTTTTTTGTCTTTTTTGTCTTTTTTGTCTTTTTTGTTTTTTTGTCTTTTTTGTCTTTTTTGTCTTTTTTGTCTTTTTTTTGTCTTTTTTGTCTTTTTTGTCTTTTTTTGTCTTTTTTGTCTTTTTTGTCTTTTTTGTCTTTTTGTCTTTTTTGTCTTTTTTGTCTTTTTTGTCTTTTTTGTCTTTTTTGTCTTTTTTTTCTTTTTTAGAGATGCTGCCACACTACTAACTCTCTGTTGACAGAGCGAAGGTGCCTACGCAAGCCGTTCTTTCTCCTTCAACTCATGCATGCTGGAGAGTTCACCGACTGTCAGTTTTGCCCACCGATTACGGTCGGATTCATCTAGAAAGAGCTCCTCTGACTTAGTTGCGTACTTGTGCTGCTTAATATATATTTCATAAATGGGTCCGATTGTTTTGCTCCCCGTGAATCAAACCGATCCGGCATGCCGGGCTTATCTAAACAAGTCTAATGTAAACAAATTGCGCACGCAGCATCAGCAAACAGAGCCAGGGTAAGTTTGTAAACAATCGAACCGATTCAGGCGGGCTTGCAGTCGACCTCTCCGGAGTGTTTACCGTGAACGGATAGAACTAGACCGGGACTTGGTCGAGGCAAGATTTTGTTGATTGGAGAGAAATGAGGTTGAGAGGGGCTTTCTTCTGGGTTTTGTTTTATTTCAAAGACATGATTTTGATTTACTTTTCCTGGAAGTCGATAATAAAACAGAATTTCCATTTTAACCGACGTCAGATATTTTAAATCATCAACCTCGTGAGAAAGCTGCAATCTGCAATTGCAGCTGGATAAACGGTAAAATTGGTATCGTTTAACGCCACTTTGCTGGTAAACATTTCAATACTGCAAATAATTACGCCACCAAACGGTTTTTTTTTTTTCGTAGAGTCGGAAGCCGACAAACAAAAATTAATGGACGATGCAACCGCTGAAAATTACCGCCAAAGTGAATTCGATAACGACCATAATGGCCCCCACGAAATTGATATAAAATCGATCGCCAATAATTGATGACATAAAACAAAATTAAAATAATGCGATTCGGCCGTTTTCGATGGCTGGGTTTTCTTTGTCTTCTGTTTTAGAAATAATTCATGATTTTTTCCAAATTAGGATTTTAATGCAAAATTATCTGTTTTTTTTTAAAGCTTTTTGAGGGTTTCAAATATAAAAAAATCAACTAATATTTGGGATGAAAACTCATCAAGCTTAAAGCTATAAAAAACATTTTTAAAAAATAGCAAAATAGTAGTTTATGCAACAAGTTGCAAAAAGAGGATTTTTTCAGCACGAGTCGTACATTTATCCAACGAGGTTCACCGAGTTGGATAAATACGAAGAGTGCTGAAAAAATCAAGTTTTGCAACGAGTTCCATACAACATTTTTTGCAATTCAAAAAAACACACACTGAGTGAAATTTTATGTCAAATTTTCATGTATTTTGTCAATAAATCGTTTAAATCAAAAAAATGTTGAAAAATGTTACTTTTCGAAACAAGTGCGGAAAAGTTCAACTTATCAGCACCCATTTGAGTGCTGAAAAGTAGAACTTTTCAGCATTTATTTTGAAAAGTGTTGCTATTCGATTCTGTTATTTTTGGTACAGAAAAGTAGGCTATTTCGTCGTTCAAGAATGACAGGAAAAGTAAGTAGTTTCACGACGGAATTGCAAAAAATAAATCTTTCAAAACCAAAAATGCTGAAAAAAAGCAATTAAAAAATTAGTGGACTTTTGTAAGTATTTCAAATTGCTAAAATTACTAAAATTGCTAGAACAGCTAGAATTGCTAAACTTGTTCAAATTTGCTCAAAATTGCTAAAATTGCTCAAAATTGCTCAAATTTGCTAAAAATGCTAAAAATGCTAAAACTGCTAAAATTGCTAAAATTGCTAAAATTTCTAAAATTGCTAATATTGCTCAAAATGGCTAAAATTGCTAAAATTGCTAACATTGCTAACAATGCTAAAATTGCTAAAAGTGCTAAAATTTGCTAAAATTGCTTAAAGTGCTCCAATTGCTCAAATTTGCTCAAAGTTTCTGCTAAAATTGCTAAAATTGCTGAAATTGCTGAAATTGCTAAAATTGCTAAAATTGCTAAAATTGTTAAAATTGCTAAAATTGCTAAAATTGCTAATATTGCTAATATTGCTAACATTGCTAAAATTGCTAAAATTGCTCAAATTGCTAAAAATGTTAAAACTTCTAAAATTGCTGAAATCGCTGAAATAAATAAAATTGCTATATTTGCAAAAAATGCTACAATTGCTCAAAAATTGCTCAAAAATTGCTAAAATTTCTAAAATTGCTAAAATTGCTTAAATTACTAAAATTGCCAAAAATGCTAAAAATAACAAAAATTGCTAAAAATTATAAAATTGCTAAAATTACTAAAATTGCCAAAAATGCTAAAAATAACAAAAATTGCTAAAATTTATAAAATTGCTAAAATTTCTTAAAATTGCTAAAATTGCTAAATTTGTTAAAATTGCTAAATTTGTTAAAATTGCTAAAATTGTTAAAATTGCTGAAATTGTTCAAATTGCTAACATTGCTTAAATTGCTAAAATTTCCAAAATTGCTCAAATTGCTAAAATTTCTAGAATTGCTCATATTGCTAAAATTGCTAAAATTGCTAAAATTGCTAAAATTGCTAAAATTACTAAAATTGCAAAAAATGCTAAAATTGCTAAAATTGCTGAAATTGCTAAAATTGCTAAAATTTCTAAAATTGCAAAAATTCCTAAAATTGCTCAAAATTGCTAAAATTACTAAAATTGCTAAAATTGCTCAAATTGCTCAAACTTCTAAAATTGCTAAAATTGCTAAAATTGCTAAAATTGCAAAAATTGCAAAAAATGCAAAAAATGCAAAAATTGCAAAAATTGTCAAAATTGCAAAAATTGCAAAAAATGCAGAAATTGCAAAAATTGCTAAAATTGCTAAAATTGCAAAAATTACAATAATTGCAAAAATTGCAAAAATTGCTTAAACTGCTAAAATTGCAAAAATTGCAATAATTGCAAAAATTGCAAAAAATGCAAAAATTGCTATAACTGCTAAAACTGCTAAAATTGCAAAAATTGCAAAAATTGCTAAAGTTGCTAAAGTTGCTAAAATTGCTAAAATTGCTAAAATTGCTAAAATTGCTAAAATTGCTAAAATTGCTAAAATTGCTAAAATTGCTAAAATTGCAAAAATTGCAATAATTGCAATAATTGCTAAAATTGCTAAAATTGATAAAATTGCTAAAATTACTAAAATTGCAAAATTGCAAAATTGTTAAATTGTTGAATTGTTAAATTGTTAAATTGTTAAATTGTTAAATTGTTAAATTGTTAAATTGTTAAATTGTTAAATTGTTAAATTGTTAAATTGTTAAATTGTTAAATTGTTAAATTGTTAAATTGTTAAATTGTTAAATTGTTAAATTGTTAAATTGTTAAATTGTTAAATTGTTAAATTGTTAAATTGTTAAATTGTTAAATTGTTAAATTGTTAAATTGTTAAATTGTTAAATTGCTAAATTGTTAAATTGTTAAATTGTTAAATTGTTAAATTGTTAAATTGTTAAATTGTTAAATTGTTAAATTGTTAAATTGTTAAATTGTTAAATTGTTAAATTGTTAAATTGTTAAATTGTTAAATTGTTAAATTGTTAAATTGTTAAATTGTTAAATTGTTAAATTGTTAAATTGTTAAATTGTTAAATTGTTAAATTGTTAAATTGTTAAATTGTTAAATTGTTAAATTGTTAAATTGTTAAATTGTTAAATTGTTAAATTGTTAAATTGTTAAATTGTTAAATTGTTAAATTGTTAAATTGTTAAATTGTTAAATTGTTAAATTGTTAAATTGTTAAATTGTTAAATTGTTAAATTGTTAAATTGTTAAATTGTTAAATTGTTAAATTGTTAAATTGTTAAATTGTGAAATTGTTAAATTGTTAAATTGTTAAATTGTTAAATTGTTAAATTGTTAAATTGTTAAGTTGTTAAATTGTTAAATTGTTAAATTGTTAAATTGTTAAATTGTTAAATTGTTAAATTGTTAAATTGTTAAATTGTTAAATTGTTAAATTGTTAAATTGTTAAATTGTTAAATTGTTAAATTGTTAAATTGTTAAATTGTTTAATTGTTTAATTGTTAAATTGTTAAATTGTTAAATTGTTAAATTGTTAAATTGTTAAATTGTTAAATTTTTAAATTGTTAAATTGTTAAATTGTTAAATTGTTAAATTGTTAAATTGTTAAATTGTTAAATTGTTAAATTGTTAAATTGTTAAATTGTTAAATTGTTAAATTGTTAAATTGTTAAATTGTTAAATTGTTAAATTGTTAAATTGTTAAATTGTTAAATTGTTAAATTGTTAAATTGTTAAATTGTTAAATTGTTAAATTGTTAAATTGTTAAATTGTTAAATTGTTAAATTGTTAAATTGTTAAATGGTTAAATTGTTAAATTGTTAAATTGTTAAATTGTTAAATTGTTAAATTGTTAAATTGTTAAATTGTTAAATTGTTAAATTGTTAAATTGTTAAATTGTTAAATTGTTAAATTGTTAAATTGTTAAATTGTTAAATTGTTAAATTGTTAAATTGTTAAATTGTTAAATTGTTAAATTGTTAAATTGTTAAATTGTTAAATTGTTAAATTGTTAAATTGTTAAATTGTTAAATTGTTAAATTGTTAAATTGTTAAATTGTTAAATTGTTAAATTGTTAAATTGTTAAATTGTTAAGTTGTTAAATTGTTAAATTGTTTAATTGTTTAATTGTTAAATTGTTAAATTGTTAAATTGTTAAATTGTTAAATTGTTAAATTGTTAAATTTTTAAATTGTTAAATTGTTAAATTGTTAAATTGTTAAATTGTTAAATTGTTAAATTGTTAAATTGTTAAATTGTTAAATTGTTAAATTGTTAAATTGTTAAATTGTTAAATTGTTAAATTGTTAAATTGTTAAATTGTTAAATTGTTAAATTGTTAAATTGTTAAATTGTTAAATTGTTAAATTGTTAAATTGTTAAATTGTTAAATTGTTAAATTGTTAAATTGTTAAATTGTTAAATTGTTAAATTGTTTAATTGTTAAATTGTTAAATTGTTAAATTGTTAAATTGTTTAATTGTTAAATTGTTTAATTGTTAAATTGTTAAATTGTTAAATTGTTAAATTGTTAAATTGTTAAATTGTTAAATGGTTAAATTGTTAAATTGTTAAATTGTTAAATTGTTAAATTGTTAAATTGTTAAATTGTTAAATTGTTAAATTGTTAAATTGTTAAATTGTTAAATTGTTAAATTGTTAAATTGTTAAATTGTTAAATTGTTAAATTGTTAAATTGTTAAATTGTTAAATTGTTAAATTGTTAAATTGTTAAATTGTTAAATTGTTAAATTGTTAAATTTTTGAATTGTTAAACGTTATAAAAAAAGTAATCTTTTGAAAAGATTTCAGAAATGATTTGACGTTACGAAAGTCAACTTTATAAACAAAACGTGCAGATCATTCCGTGCACGTCTTGCACCGAGATGCAACCAATCAAGCTCCCGAATTGCTCCAATTTGTGTTTACAAGAAAACTGCGGCTCGAAAATTTCCCAACCATCTCACGAATTCTTGCATCGATTACGCATTTGGAGCCATTAAATTGGCCGGTTGAGACGCAATAAAAGTGCACGTGTTCACACGTATGTTCACTGCCGCGATGCATTTCACACCGAGCTTGTGCATGAAAATTGAAAATTGTTCGAAGCAGTTGCAAGTCAATCAATTACCTACTCTCTGTAGCAACAGAAACCGTTTTGTTTAGAAGGCCGGTAGATGTTTTCACACCGATAATTTCCACCTTTTATTGGCCGCACCTGATGCGTTTGACGAAAAAATGTTGATTGTGGGGCTTCTTGTGTACGTGTGCCAATCGTGTTTATTGGATGTTCTGGCAAGACGATCTATCGACACACTCTGTCCCAGTAATAGCAACATTCCAGAGAGGCCACTGGAAGTCGTAAAAGTGCGATAAAAGAGAAATTTTTGATGAAGCCGCATCAGTTGTTTACGAATGTTTTGGCTACCGGTTGCACTGCAGGAAAACATGTGTCCAAATTTAAGATAAAATTGTTTTTTATTTGAAAAAATCTACACCCAAACAAAAAAACTCTGACAACTAATGCTACAGTAAAATCCTTACACTTGTTGACAGTTTTTCTGTCAATTTATGCTTTACCATAGCATGTTGACGTTTTGCCTCTATACAACCATCTAGCCGCAGTGGAGCAGTGGTAAAGAGATGGTCTAGCAATCAAAGGGCACGGTCTCAAATCCAGACCGAACAAGTTTTTTTTTTTATTTCAAAATTTATCGATTTCCCAAGCAATTTTAAATCGCAAACAAAGCCACGTCACTTTCCAGCGATTATTGACGCGTTCAACCCAAATCAGTCAGAGCCATTTCTTCAGCGGTGAATAGCGCAAAGTTTTCGCAAAACCTTAACGCACCTCGGGCCTTTGTTCAGCGAAGGTTAAGCCACCGGCGGCGGTGGCGTTAATTTGATACTCTCCTCTTCACTACTGAACGAGTAACCTTCATTTTTTTGTTAGAGTTTTACTTTGCTGCTCTTTCGACCATTTCTTTTCATGACTTTATTACGGTGAGTTAGTTTTACCCAGCTTTTTTTGCGCGCAAGTCTAACTCGATAAATGGGAGAGTCTGCCCGTTGTTGTTGCAGGGGGATAATTATATGTAATTTTGCTTGCTCTTTCTCTGTCGAGCGGAAAAAGTGTGGCAAAAAAGTTGCGCAATTCTACTTTGTATGTTTACGCATGAAGTAATTAGTTTTAAAATAAGATGATGAAACCTATGTTAGAAATTTGAGTTTTTAAGTTAATCTTTTAACTACTTTAAGAAAGTTTTTCGAAACTTAAAACGTCACAGTGTAAAAGGTATAGTCTTACCCTTTACTTTGGTGGGTGAATCACCCAAAATGAATGAAAGAGCTCGGAGATACACGTGTTTAAAATCTTTCACTTTTGCGTTTCACCTTCCCCCCAAATTTTTCAACGAACCTCAAGCGAACTGGACACTAATTAAACCTCTAATCGGATGAAACGCTTATCAAAACATAATTCAATCCTCCTCCAAACCAGCTTCTAACCCCATTTAACAAAGTCCACTTGCATCAACGAAAGTCGTGTCGAAGAGGGGTCCTAAAATTCTAACCTGGTCACCGGCGGCGACGATGACGACGTTCGTCTGACCAGCGGCAGCATCCACAGCCTAATCCCATTAGGTCCAATTTCCAATCCCATCAACACGGTGTGAAATCACCGCCGGCTTCGGGTTCCCGAGCGAAGGTACGGAACGCGGACGTCGACGACGATGATGATGAGGATGGTTTTGGATTGGATACAATTTCATCAGCGCGTCAATTTCGAGCAGTTAAGGGGAATGTTGACCGGTTAGGTTGGTGCGGGAAAATGTTTGGGAAATTGGTCACAGTTTTAAAAATAACATAATAGATATATTTTCGAGCACTTTGACAGCTCTATTGGAGCACTTCCATTCGAGCAGTTTTTGCTTTTTCTACAATGTATTTCTTATGGAGCGAACTGTCAAAAAGTGCTCAA
Organism: Culex quinquefasciatus; assembly: GCF_015732765.1. Classification (NCBI taxonomy): domain Eukaryota; kingdom Metazoa; phylum Arthropoda; class Insecta; order Diptera; family Culicidae; genus Culex; species Culex quinquefasciatus. The sequence continues at coordinate 109,021,184 of NC_051861.1, forward strand.
ATGCGGGTGCTCCGTTGGACTTCTGACTGCTGTAATTTTGAATTTTTATTTTTATTAATTTAACAAAATTTTAAGAAAAAAAAAATAAATTAGAGTGACAATAAAGTATTTTGAATCATGTTAAAGCGGTTTGGCAGTTCTTCTAGAAATGAAAGCAATGGAGCACTTCCATTCGAGCAGTTTTGTAGTCTACAATGTATTCCTTATGGGAGAACTGTCATTTCTACCACTCGAATCGGGAGCTCTAATTAATTTTAGATTTTCAAAACAGATTAAATAAACAATGCACCACTTTATAATTCTGGCTGAAGCTTTAAACAAAATTCGGCAAGTTTCTGAGAGTAAGTTGCACTTCTTTTGAATGATTTGATTAAAAAAATTAACATATTTTAAAAACATTACAGTAGTTTCAATAAAATTCAAGCAGTTTCATCGTTTAAACTGCTCGAAATGTTAAAAGGATTAATCACAAAATTATTTTTTGTCATTTTTTTTAAACATTGATTGAATGACTTTAATTTCTTTTTATTTCAACCAAATGGAGCATCAGATTTGCTGTTGTCTGTGATATCTGATCAAATTTGAATTGGTTGAAGATAAATCTTAAAATTATTTTTTTTTATTTTTTATAATTAATCCTACAACCTAATTCTCGATTTTTTCATAATTAGAAAAGTATTTTGTTTAAAATAACAATACTGTAACTTTTTAAATTTAATTCAAGCAATTTGAAAGTTCTATTTCCAATGTAAACTGCTCGAATTTTGCAGTCCATTTTTTCAGTGGTTTTTATCGAATCAGTTTAAAATGTCGATAAAGTACTCGAATCGTTATAACACTCCTTGCAAAATTTGAGTAGAATTTGTCTAAAATATGACAAAGTTCACAAAGTTTGAGTTATTTAAGCAATTTTCAAATAACTTGATTTTTTATTTTTTGAAAATGGATCACCTGATTTTTTCTCAGTGATTTTTTTTTTTAAATTGAGTTGTTTTTTAAGAAAGTTTCGAACGAAATTTACAAATTCAATTTAAATCAGCTGTTTTTAAGCTAAATCGATTCGAGTCGTAGAATTGACAGTTCGCTCCTATACATTGAAGCAAAACTGGCAGGAATACCAGTTTTTGCTTTTTGTTTCAATGTTTTTCTTACGAGCGAACTGTCATTTCCACCACTCAAATTCGATACCCAACGAAATTTGTTTGAGCGGACTGCTTGAATGTTTTATTACACAAAATCAAATTTGAGCAAAATTACGACATTTTCAATCATATTCGAGCAGTTTCGTAGTGCTATTTACTCAGAAACCTCTAAAATTTCTCGTTTTATTAAATATTATTTGAAATTCTATGCATTCTTAAACTTCTAAGTCTCAGTTGATTTTTTCGAGCAGTTTTTGCTTGCTCTGCAAACTGCTAAATTTTACAATAATTTCATACCAAATCGAGTACTTGTAAAACTCCGTTAAGTACAGTTGTTTACTAAACTCTGATTTTAAAGGAAAACATTTTACAAATTTTGAATTTTATCAATAATTTAAACTATATTCGAGCAGTATCAGATCATATTTTTAAAAGGAATCATATTGAATTTAACAAATTTTAAAGAAAATCAAAATCAGCACTCAATGATTCCGGTACTCAATGAAAGGTTTACTAGAATATTCCTCGAATGTGTGTGTGTGTACCGGATTTTTAGCGCAATCACAATATTTCAATAAAGTTCGTGCAGTTTCGCAGTGCTTTTCAGAAAGAAACTGCTGAAATTTATGTTTTTTAGTGAAATGATTTTAAATTCTACATATTTTTCAATAGATTGTTTCGAGCAGTTGTTGTGTGTTAGGCAAACTGCTCGATTTTCAAGGTTTGAATTAGTGTTGAACGACATTACAATAATTTCAACCTTATTCGAGTACATTAAAACATCTGTTAGGAATGGAAGATGCTCATTCTGGTTTTAAGGAAAGATATACAAAAAAAAATTTTTTTGGCAGTTTAATTATATTTGAACAGTTGATAATCATTATCCGGAATGGCTCATTTCTCAACTTCAAAAGGAAAAAGGAATTATTGCAAATTCAGCAAATCTTCAAAAAAAAATACAAATTAAGAAAAATGTGCTTCGAGCTGTTTTTTCAGATCACAGAACTGCTCGATTTTAAAAAGAGTTTTTCAATGTATTCCTTATGAAATAACTGTCATTTCTACCACTCGAATTCGGTACTCCAATGTTGATAAAGTTTTGTACTAATGAAGCACTTCCATTCGAGCAGTTTTTGTTTTTTTTTCTACAATGTATTCCTTATGGAAGAACTGTTATTTCTACCACTCGAATCCGAATAACATTACAAAATATTCATCTGAATTCGAGCAGTTTGACCGTTTTATGGGCAATGGAGGTGCTCGATTGTATTCTTAACAGTATCTAGAACAAGTTTTGTTTACTAAAAACCTGCTCTAATATAAAACATTCTTTATATTTTTTCAATTCATAAATTCGAGTAGATTGTTTCGAGCAGTGTTTTAGGTGCTAGGCGAATTGCTAGATTTTTAAGGATTGAATAAGCTTTGAAGCTACATTTTAAGCTAACTGCAAAAAGTTTTGATTTTAAAAATAAACAATTAACATTTTTTTTTTAATTTTGTCAATAGTTAAACCACATGCGAGCAAATGTTGGCATTTTATGGAATTGCTTATTTCTCAATTTTAAATAGAATTATTTCAAACTTATGCTCGATTTTCAGTGGAGCACTTTCATTCAAGCAGATTTAGCTTCATTCTACTATGTTTTCCTCATGTAAGTAAAGTATATGTCATTACAACATTTTCAACTAAATTCGAGCAGTTTAACAGTTTGGTAAGTATAGAAGTGCCCGATTGTTTATTTACTGTGTATGATTATGTTTTGATTTTCACAACAGCTTTTACAATCAGGTTTGAGCAAATCATCCAAAATGCTGCATAATAGAGAAACTGCTCGAATTTTCTGTTTGTAAAAGAAATCCTTTCACATTTGCTAGCAAAGCACTTGCTTTGAGCTTGCACTGAAAGCCCATCAACATCTGCAGAATCATGCACTTGACTCATCTTTCACTCAAAGAAAAACGTCCCTCTCAACCTGATTCTGGGTTAAGAGATGAAATACACACAAAACCCAGCTGTCATTCCCCGCACCCGAGAACCAGGAACTCAAAGGAATTCCATCTCTGTCTCTATCTCTTCACTTGAATTCTTTCGTGTTTTGAATTTCTTCTTCTACTTTTCGTTCCTCATCCTCGCGCCGTCGTCGTCGTCTACTTCTCACGATCCCAAACAGGAGATATGCTGCATCATATTTTGTTCCTTTTTCCCTCTCACTTATCTTTCATCCCGACGGTTTTAGGTTTTTTTTCCGAGTCGCACAGCCGGATCTTTACGCGAGCATAATGTTGCTCCTTTCTTCGGCGGCTCGTTTGAGGGTTGAGAGAGGTTTGTTGGGCTTTTCATGGATGTAAAATTTTGTTTGGTTAAGATTTTTCTCTGTGTCACATGTCGCTTGTTGCATGTTTTATGTTGCATGTCTCTTGTTGCATGTCACATGTCACTCACTGGATGTCACATGATTAATTTTTTGTCGCATGTTACTTGCAACATTTTGTTGTTGCAAGTTTACAAGTTGCATGTTTTCTGTGACACTTTTTATGTTACATGCCTTCGGAATCATGTTTTGTTGCATGTTTCCGACCTTGTCACACAAGTTACGCCAAAACTAGCTCCCTCTACCCTAAATCCCCTCTTGCACTTGCACCGCCGAGAGGGGCCATTTTTCTGGCTGGTTGATCTCATCGTAAACACGACGTTTTAGGGCTTACTCTCTGGGTGGTGGTCCCACAGATGTTCAGGGGGTTTTTTTTTCTGTGAGAATTTTGATTTCAAGCGGACAGTCATTTCACCGCCGACGAGACACCGTTGACGATTACGCTACTCCCCCGGATGTGTCCAATCTAACGGGACCATGTTTGTGTTAGCAACGATTCAATTTTATCATTTTTGAAGGGGTCAATCGGGCCTTTTGAGGGGTTGACGACGTCGGAAGCCTTTTTCGGATAAAGTTGATTTGTTTATCAGTTTTAACATAAAATTGAAGCTTCGAGACATGCAACAAAAAACATGTGACAAAATATTGTCATGTCAATATGATACATGAGACATGTGTCAATAGACATGAAACAGGTAACATGTGACAAAACATGCAACTTTTTTTTAATTCAGCATGAAAATTAGGAAATTTTCATTTTCATCTTGATGGAAACTTTACATTTTTAGCTAATTCAAAAAAACAACTTAAAAAATCACACAAAGGTGTTTGCGTTAACCTTGACTTTTAAATTGCAAGTGAAACACGAGGAGCTTCCAAGACAGGCGGACACAATCATCAATCTTTTTCAAAACCCCATCAAACCGCCGGCAATTAAAGTCGATTACCGACGGCAAGCAAGAGAAACTCCGACAAAGAAACCGGCTACCGCGCACAAAGCGCGTTTTTGAACGCGCCAAAAATTAAGTTTTAAAAAAGAAGAAAAACAGACGCCATGATTGCGAAAATCGAAATGATAAAAAAAACACATTTTACCCTCTCGTCCATATCCGAATAACAAAAAACCTACGAAAATTTCAAGGTCCACCACTTGACCGTGTAGCCGCTTCCGCTCACACGTGGTCGAATTTTACAACTTTCGGAAGATGGAGATGGAGTTTCCTAATCTAAAAAATTCACGGCTTCTGGCCATGGTTGCGCCCCACTGCAACAAATGCTGCCTGATGATGAACAGACCTTCTCGCTCTTTTTATAGGGCCCTAAATGTGCGATTTTCGGAAAGGGGGTAAACATTAAAATGTTGGTCTTCTAAAAAATTAAATTGTTTGTCACGTTTTGTTTCTTAAAACATGTGACAAACGACATGCAACAAGGGTCATTTGTCACATGATTTTTGTCACATGTCTAATGTTGCATGACTTTTGTCAAAATTCTTCTGTCACTTGTTTTGTTTTTCATATCGTTTTCGCTTTGATAAAAAAAATGATTTTTATTAATCAACAACATTTCAAAATTCCCAAAACTCGTCAAAAAATTTAAAAATTTTGCCAACATTTGGCCACATTACCCCGTAAACAATTTAAAAGTCCATTTTTCTTTTTCAAGTGCACTACTAGGCGCCAATAGTCGTGCGTGCGTGCTGCTTAAAACGTCTGAAAACAGCAAAAACATCCGCCGCAAAATGTGTGTGTTCAATCGATCATATCTTGGAAATAAACGATGAAAAAAAACCTCAAGTGGTGGAAATTGCTCGTTTTAGTATGTTTTTGTTTTTGAAATTGACGAGGTCTGGGTTTTGGTCGGCTGGAGGAAACCTGCTTTGCGAGTAAAGGTCAGTAGAATTAGTTTGAAGAAGGATTTGGGAAATCGTGACTTATCGGAACTTGAGCTTGTTGATTATGAAATATACTTAAATATAGAACGTGGTTGGCGAATAACGTAGTCTTACGTCATAATAAATAAATTAAATAGTGATAAGCTCTTTTGCGAAGCTTGAGAAATTTTAGATTTTTTTTTAATTTTTTTAAGCTTGCATTATTTTTCAGATTCATTTAGATTTTGACATTTTTTTACAGTTTTTTTACTTTATCTGTTTACTATAATTTTATTCATATCTACTTTCTTTTTTTTCGATTCATCTCTTCTATATTATTTTTTATTTTAGTATTTTATCTTATTCCTGCCAGTATCAATCTTTCTTAATTCCTGAACTTTTTCCTGAATTTCTTTTGTTTTTTTTTCTGCACAAATCAGCACTTACTTCTGTCTTTCTTCTATCTTTATGCTACTTAGTTAATTTTTTTTGATCTTATTACCTTTCATATTATTTTACCTATCTTTTGTCTTGTTTCTATCTAATCTACATTTGCAAGTTATATTCTTTAGATGCTTTTAGTTTTTGAAATGTTTCTTCTGTTCATTTTATTGTTATTTATATCAATTGAATTTTCTTAATATCTCTTTGGTATGATTTTTTTTTGTATTTTTCCGAAACTGTTAGATATTATCTTCTTTAATAGCAATTTTTTCACCACTTATTTCTGTCTTTCTTCTATATTCATGCTATTCTGTTTATCTACTCTTTTTCTATCTTTTTATCCTTCTTATTGTTTTTATCTCTTTTTAATGTCATTATTATGGTTTAATTAATTTTGTCCTTATGCTTTTTTCTATTCTTCTTTATTTTAAGACTTTTTGTGTGATCGTTTATGTTTATCTTCCTATTATCTGTTTACTGTCTTTTCGTTTATACTTGTTCTGTTTATTCTTTCTTGCATTCACTCTTTTATATCTATCTATGAATTCCGTCTATCTTCTGTCTTTTACTGTATTTCTTGATTTTTTTCTCTCATTCAATTGTCTTTTATATGTCTTTCATCTATCTTTGTCAAGTCTTGTCTTTTTGTCATTCTTCAGTCTTTTTTCTGCTTTTCTTCTTTCTTTAAAATATTAATCTACCGTCAGTGGGGGGGACATTGGGTCTGGGGGGTGAGATTGGGTCAAAGTGATTTTTTACGGATTTTACCATTTCTCAGGTTCTTCTCAATGAAAATGAATTCTGTTGAAAGGGTTGTGTAGGGGACATCTTAAGATGACTTCGCTGAAAAAATCTCATTCCTAGAGCAAATCCTGTTATTTTGACAGCTGTCTAAAGTTGAGGTATGTTTTTGGCCAAAAATGACCTCTTGAAAAATCATTTTTCTAAATTTTTTGTTGGGATTGCTCGAAAACTACCCAAATGTTTGAAAATCTCCATTTCAAACATTGTAGCATGTCAATACGAGTCCTTCGAACAAGAAACACTGTTGGATGACTTGTTTTTACCATATCGTTGTATTTGAGCATCATTTTAGTTTCATTTGACCCAATGTCACCCCCTCTAAGGGGTGAGATTGGGTCAATTTTCAAACTATTGGCATTTAAGGTAGTGTTCATCAAAATCCACCATATTTTGGGAAAATGTTAGTAAACTATCTAAGAACAAATCTACGTTGAAAGATTTTCGATGTTATTTAAATTGTTTTTGTTATTAAGTAATTACTAGAGGTGTATCGTTTTTTGACCCATAGTCACCCCCACTGACGGTACTATATTTAATTTGCATTTTTATGTCTTACTGATTTTCATCTATTGCCTTTGTACTGTTTTAACGAGTGTCTAATGTGTTTTTGTCTGTGTTTATCTTAATTTAACTTTATTTTTCGATTTGTTCTCATTGTATTTTTCATTTGATTTTCTTTTAGCTTCTTACGTTTTTTGTTTTTTTTTTAATTTTTTTTCTTTCTTTTCCATCATTTCTGTCATTCTTCTGCCTAACTTCTGTCTTTCTTGTTTCTTTCTACTATTTTCTTCTTCTTCTTCTGTTTTATGTCTTTCTTTTCTCGATGTGCTGTTGATTTTTTCATTATTGTAATTTTCGAATATTTTTTTTCAACTTTATTCTGTTTTTCTGTCTATCTTCTTTTTTATGTTGTATGACATTTTAAAATTAATTTCTATTTTTTTTTCCAGACCAGGTACTATTTTTTATCATTCGTTATTTTCTGTTTTTTTCTAACTTTTAATGTTCTTTTTTATCTTTCGTTCTATTTCTATTTCTTTTATCTATTTCTTTCTTTCTTCTGTCTTTAATGATTCTTTTTGTTCCTTTTTTTCTGCCTTTCTTTAGTCTTTCTTGCGATTTTCTGACATTTCAGCTACATTTTTCCTGTTTTCTTTCTTGTGTCTTCTGTTTATATTCTTATTGTCTATATTAATGCAATCTTTCATTTGTCTTTTTGCCGTCCTTCTTATCAATTTCTTTCATTTCTTTTAGTTTTTTTTCTTTCTTCTCTTATTTTCTGTACTGCTTCTAAAAACCTCATTTTTATGGCATATTTCAATTTAATTATTTTTTTTAAGACTTGCTTTCTTTAATTCTTTTGATATTGACCATCTTTTTCTGTTTTTCTTTGTCTTTCGTGTGTTCGTTAGCCATCATCCTTTAGTCTTCTTCTGTTTTTTTTTTCTGCTGTCTATCTTATTTTTAACTTATTTTTATCTCTTTTATTTATTTTTTTGGCTGCTTCCACACTTCTTTGTTTATATTTTTTCTTTTAGCTGTTTTTTAGTCTTCCTTCTTGCAATTTCATGCTTTTCACTGTTTTTCGTTTTTAGTTCAAATCCTGCTGCCCTTTTACTGTTTTTTTCTGAAATTCTTCTGAATTTCTACTTTATTGCTGTTGTTTTTCTTCTTTCCTACTCCGTTTACTTTTTTGATTTTTTTTCTGGACTTTTTCGACTTTCTGTTGATTTCTTTCTGTCTTGGTTCTATCTAGAGGTGGGCAAAAAAAGAGCGAACCGCTCAAAGAGCCGGTTAACTGAAAAGAGCGAACGAACCGTGGCTCACAAAAAAAAAGAACCACGGTTCTTTTTTAAATTCTGGTCTTTTGAAAGAATCGTTTCAATATGGCATGATTTTTGTTATAAATATAATTTATTGAATTTCCAAAAAAAGCAGTATTTAATTTGTTTTTGAGAATTGAAAATGCAATTTCAAAAATTTCAATGCTTATGAAAATGAATCCTAAAAGTAAATGATTTTCTAAACAAAATGAAATAAACTTTTCAGTGTGCAACTGATTGTTCATTAAAGTAAAAAACTTTACAAATTTTAATGAAAATAGAAGTCTTATCCACTGAAAACAAATTAAAAAGCATTTTGGGGTCGATCAAAAATATTTTGATTTTTGTTGAAATCCCGTTGCACAGTACCTAATAAAAAAAAATGTTTTTTGATAGCAAAACAACTGGGGATGTATAAAATGCATTTGAAAACTCTTTTTTCATTAAAAAGTCTTGCTACAACTTAAAAAAAATTGATATGGCCAAATTTATAAAAGTCCAATGTGAAATAACTTATAAAATCACACGATTCTTGAAAAAAAAACCCTATTCATTCAAATTTTGAAAAAAGAGCGAAAGAGCCGTTCAAGAGAGCGGCTCTTTTCAGAGAGCGAACGAAAATGAGCGGCTCCTAAAAAAGAGCTGTTTTGCCCGCCTCTGGTTCTATCTGTTTGATTCAATTCTGCATTTCAACTATTTTTTTTGTTCTTTCTTTACACTGTTTTTCAGTGTCTTTAATTTACGTTCTTCTGTTTGCTACTATTTTTCTCCTGCAATTATTATGTCGTTTCTGCGCATCTTCTCTCTTGATTCTGTATTTTTTTGCATTTATTTTGGTATTATTCTTCTTTCTGCTATTTTCCAACTGTGAATTTTTTATGCCTTTCTCCCTTTAGTCGTTTAACAGTCTTTCTTTTGTTCTTCTGCGTTTTTTTTTCTGTATTTTTCCTGTTTTTGTAAAAATCGATCTTAATTTTGCCTGTTTTGTTGTTTTAGTTGCTGCTTTTTTCGTCTATCATTTGTTTTTTTTGTTTTCTATTTTTTCTCTGCTGTTTCGACAGCTTGCTTTTTCTAATCTCTTCTTTATTTTACATATTTTTAGTCTATTTTAAATCTCTTTATTTATGTCTTTCCATTTTATTTTTTCTGATTTTCTTCGCATTTTTTTTTCCTTGATTTTGTTTAACATGTTTTCCCTGTTTTTGGCAATTTTAAATTATGGTTCTGGTTTTTTTTTAGTTTTGATGTATTTCTTTTTTGTATAATTTGTAGTTTATTTAGCTTAGATTAGAATAGGTTCTTCTCAAATTTCTGTTTTATTACAAAATGTGTAATTTGTTTTTTTTATTATTTTTTTTTTTGGTTCCTTTTGTTACTTTTTTGATTTACCAGCATTTGATCATTTGATATAATGCTAAAAAATAATTACTTTTTGAATTATTAATTTAAAAAAAAAACGTGGAAACATATCTCGACAAATGCGAGATAACAATCTCCCAATAACGAGAAACGTCACATCAATTTGTCAGCGACGAAAAGCGAAAGTCAAAACGCTGTGAACGAATAAATGAAAACACAATTAAACGCCCCTAAAGAAACGATTCACAGATTGAGTCAGCTTGTTTTTGTTTTGCGGGCAGCGACAGACAGATTAATTCATTCCGACAGATTTTGAGAAATTGCCTCCTCCATCAGTCAACGCCAAGTGTCACAAATGATGAGAAGTTTTTTTTTTACTTTTTATTAAATTTAAAAAATAAGACAACTTTTTCATCAAAATGAAATTATCACAACTTTTTTTTTTTTAAGTGCAGCATCTGCCAAGTGCACTAGAAATTCCGCGCCACTTTGCAATTTTGCAAAACGAAAGAAACTAAAAAGCTGTGCAAAAAAAAAGTGTAAAAGAGTGTAGGAGTGGAAACCCGCCGAGGTCAGGCCAGAGTGCTAAAATAAATAAATTAAGCATGAATTATGAATGAAAGGCAGAAATCGTGCAACAGAGAGGGAAACAGAGAACAAAAAACGAAGAGCGATTAGCAAATGAATAAAGTTGGAAAGAGACGGAGAGATGTTGGAAAACGATGAAGATGGAATGGCGATAAGAAGAAGAAGATAGAGTGGAAACCCCTCTTTTCGTGAGAGATGCCAAGTGTTAAAGTGCAAATTGAGTGAAGAGATGGGAAAAAAGATTTCGTTTTGGATTGCAATTGGGGGTTGAAAGTTGTTTGGATTGGCGAAATTTAGTTTCAAGTTTGAAGAATTTTATTTTTTTATGAAAAAAAAACTTCAAACATTTTGGCTTAAGATCACATTTTAACCTGTTTACAACTATGAACGTGTGCCCAAACCAAAACCAACCACGATCTTGATGATTCACGCTCAAGGTGGTCGTCCCCACTCCAAATAATGAAATTTCAACTCTAAGCAACTTGCATCGCGCGCCATAAACGGTTCCCAACCTTTCTTGGCAATTTGTCACTCTGTGTGAGTGAAGTTCCTCGAAAAAAGAAGCAATTAAATGTTGCCTCCCAAATAATGACACATTGTTGCATTTTACCTCTTTTCGAGGGAGTAACAATTCAAAAAAGTTTAACAAAAGAAATCAACTTGTAAGCAATTCGCCTCGGGAAGCATACAACTATCAAAACTTGCATGCAAGTTGCATCTTTTCAAACAGCGACATCTGTTAATGAAAAGTTGTTACAAAATAAAATATAAAAAAATAGTCCCTTTCAAATTGTTTCCCCCCCGCCGCAACAAGTTGCAACAAAGGTCGTTTCCGAGCAAGTGCCCCTTTGCGCTGCCGAAAACAAAACAAAACTACAACTTGCGGCCCAAACAAAACAAAACAAAGCCAAACGGAACAAAGCCCCTCAAACAACAATAACTACAGCAACAAACAGTAACTACATCGCAAAGATGAATGCGGCCCATTGTTCGGTGGTTTGCAACAAATCTCGCACACACACACACACGAAATTTTTCAAGAGATGGAAATGGAATTATAGTTGCTGCAAGAAGAAGCAAGATGAGAAAAAAAATGAAATGAGTAAGAGGGATTTGGCTGCTGCCGTTTGTGCATTTTAGTGAGGTGTAACCTTGATTGGGATAGAGTGGCGAAGAAAAACGAAGAGGTTAACTGAAAAACTTGAAGTTTTAAAGCAAAAATATAAATTTAAAAAAGATTATAAAATTAAACCACAAATAAACACAAAAAAAATCTTGCAGTGAATAAAAAAAAACATTTCATAAACCTCAAATAAAAACTGGTCACTAAGAAAGAGATACAAATTAGAAACAACAACAACAAAACAAATCAAAAGTAACTAAAAGAACTGAAAAAAATCTTTATTTCCATCTTGCTTAGGGACCATCCATAAACCACGTGGACACTTTAGGGGGACTATATCGATTGTCCACGCTCCATACAAAAAGTTTTTTTGTATGGACAATTGTCCACGAGGGGGGGGGGGGGTTGAAATTTCCAAAAAAGTGTCCACGTGGTTTGTGGATGGTCCCTTATCTATCTATCGATTTAATTATTCATTTGTTTTCCCTTATATTCTTCACGTTCATGTTTCTATCTTTTTCAGATTGTTTTTTTCTTCCTTTATCACAATTTCAGTATTTCTTCAATCTTTTTTCTATCTCTCTTTCCTATGTATTTTTTTCATCTATCTAATTTAAACTTTTTTTCTTCTTTCTGCAGTTCTTTGTCTGTTTATTTGTTTTTTGTTTTTTTTTTTTTTTTTTTATACAATTGAGTTTTCATTTCAAATTCAATATTTTTTCAATTTTTCTTTTTAACCTTTTCTGTTTTTTTTCTTCATTTTTGTTATTCTTTTGTCTTTAATTTTCATTTCTTCTATCTTTAACCTGTTTTTTTCTGTATGTCTCTTATTTGTTTTCATTTGTGTTTTCTTCCGTCTTTTTCAGCCTTTTTTTTTCTAACGTTCTTGTGTCTTTCTAAAGTATTTTTCTGTTTTTTTCTATATTCTCTGTTTTCTTTCTTTTTTCTTTTTTTTAATCACTCTTATGTCTTTATTTTGTATTTGTTTGTCTTTCTTTCAACTTACTTCTATCCTTTAGTCTTTCTTCTGCCTATCTTCTGTTTTTCTTCTGTTTTTCTTCTGCCTTTGTTCTGCCTTTGTTCTGTCTTTCTTCTGTCTTTCTTCTGTCTTTCTTCTGTCTTTCTTCTGTCTTTCTTCTATCTTACTTCTGTCTTTCTTCTGTCTTTCTTCTGTCTTTCTTCTGTCTTTGTTCTGTCTTTCTTCTGTCTTTATTCTGTCTTTCTTCTGTCTTTCTTCTGTCTTTCTTCTGTCTTTCTTCTGTCTTTCTTCTGTCTTTCTTCTGTCTTTTTTCTGTCTTTCTTCTGTCTTTCTTCTGTCTTTCTTCTGTCTTTCTTCTGTCTTTTTTCTGTCTTTCTTCTGTCTTTCTTCTGTCTTTCTTCTGTCTTTCTTCTGTCTTTCTTCTGTCTTTCTTCTGTCTTTCTTCTGTCTTTCTTCTGTCTTTCTTCTGTCTTTCTTCTGCCTTTCTTCTGTCTTTCTTCTGTCTTTCTTCTGTCTTTCTTCTGTCTTTTTTTTCTGTCTTACTTCTGTCTTTCTTCTGTTTTTCTTCTGTCTTTCTTCTGCCTTCCTTCTGTCTTTCTTCTGTCTTTTTTCTGTCTTTCTTCTGTCTTTTTTTCTGTCTTTCTTCTGTCTTTCTTCTGTTTTTCTTCTGTCTTTCTTCTGTCTTTCTTCTGTCTTTCATCTGTCTTTCTTCTGTCTTTCTTCTGTCTTTCTTCTGTCTTTCTTCTGTCTTTCTTCTGTCTTTCTTCTGTCTTTCTTCTGTCTTTCTTCTGTCTTTCTTCTGTCTTTCTTCTGTCTTTCTTCTGTCTTTCTTCTGTCTTTCTTCTGTCTTTCTTCTGTCTTTCTTCTGTCTTTCTTCTGTCTTTCTTCTGTCTTTCTTCTGTCTTTCTTTTTTCTGTCTTTCTTCTGTCTTTCTTCTGTCTTTCTTCTGTCTTTTTTTTCTGTCTTACTTCTGTCTTTCTTCTGTTTTCTTCTGTCTTTCTTCTGCCTTCCTTCTGTCTTTCATCTGTCTTTCTTCTGTCTTTTTTCTGTCTTTCTTCTGTCTTTTTTTCTGTCTTTCTTCTGTCTTTCTTCTGTCTTTCTTCTGTCTTTCTTCTGTCTTTCTTCTTTCTTTCTTCTGTCTTTCTTCTGTCTTTCTTCTTTCTTTCTGTATTTTTCTGTCCTTTTTGTGTCTTTCTTCTGTCTTTCTTCTGTGTTTCTTCTGTGTTTCTTCTGTGTTTCTTCTGTGTTTCTTCTGTCTTTCTTCTGTCGTTATTCTGTTTTTTTTCTTTCTTTCTTTTGTGTTTTTCTGTATTTTTTTGTCTTTTTTGTGTCTTCTTTCTGCCTTTCTTCTGTCTTTCTTCTGTTTTCTTTTTTCTGTTTTTCTTCTGTCTTTCTTCTGTCTTTCTTCTGCCTTCCTTCTGTCTTTCGTCTGTCTTTCTTCTGTCTTTCTTCTGTCTTTCTTCTGTCTTTCTTCTGTATTTCTTCTGTCTTTCTTCTGTCTTTCTTCGGTCTTTCTTCTGTCTTTCTTCTGTCTTTTTTCTGTCTTTCTTCTGTCTTACTTCTGTCTTACTTCTGTTTTTCTTCTGTCTTGCTTCTTTCTTAAATCTGTCGTCCTTTTTGTTTTTTTCTGTCTTTTTTTGTTACTTTCTTCTATCTTTCTTATATCATATATATATTTTTTTCTTTCTTTCTTCTATCTTAGTGTTGCCTTTCTTTTGTCTTTCTTTTGTTTTTCTTTTGTCTTCCTTTTGTTTTTTTTCTGTTTTTCTTCTATTTTTCTTCTGTCTCTCTTCTGTCTTTTTACTTACTTTCTTCTATCTTTCTTAAATCTTACATATATTTTTGTCTATCTTTCTTCTATCTTCTATCTATATGTTGCCTTTCTTTTGCTTTTCTTTTTCTTTTCTTTCGCCTTTCTTGAGTTTTTTTGCTTCTGTCTTTTTTGCTGTTTTACTTCCTTATTCCTTCTGTATTTATTCTGTCTTTTTCTGCCTTTTCCTGTTTTTCCTCTGTCTTTCATTGGTCTGTATTCTGCCTTCTTTTATAATTTGCACTTTCATAATAATGCACTTTTCTGTCTTTTTTTCTATCTTTTCGCTGTCTTTCTTTTATGTTTCTTGTGTTGTTTTTTTCTGCATTTCTTATTCTTTCATCTATATTTCTTTTAACTCTATTCTCTTTTATATTCTGTCTTGACCATGAAATTCCTTTATCGATCTTTCCTTGCATTTTTTTCTTTTATCTGTTACTTTTTTGTTTATTAATATTTTTTCGTCTTTTTAACCTAAAAACTGATTCAAAATTGTAAAAATTATACAAAGAAAATTTAACAGACTTCTGCTAACATAAAAACTCAAATAATTGAAAAATCTATTTTTTTTTTCTTCAAACATGTCATTAACAATTCTTGACACAAAAAATATTAAAAGAACTACTGAATATCAAGTAAAGACTAAAACTGAAAACATAAAAAAATTACAACCAAAAATTGGAAAAGTTGTACAGCTTAAACAATACAAGAAATCTGAAAATAAAATAATTGTTTGTAAAAAAAAATCTTAAAATAACTAAAAAACATAAGAGAAAGTTAAGCCTCAAAAAATAGTACAAAATAAGGCATATTTCATTTAAAATTAAAAAAAACTGAAATAAAAAGTACAGTTAAAAAATCAACAAGCGTAAATTATTAAAATTATGAAAAAAAAGCAAGAATTTAAATTGATGTAAATTGTAAAATATTCAATAACATAAATTATGTGAAAATAAAAAGTGAAAATTTACAACAAAGGCTAACAAAATAAAAAAGGAAAAAAGGAACTCACATTAAATTAATTAATTAAATTTGAATTAGGAAATAGGTAGCCACAAAACTTAAATATGTAGAAAAAACATTAATAAGAAAAAGATAAAAAAAATCATTATTAAAAAAAATTAAAATTAAAAAAATAATAAAAAACTAAGTATGAAACAGAGAACAAAAATTCTTGATTATACTCAAACATAACCTGCACTGAAAATATTGTACAAAATTACAAAATTTTGAAAAAAATGCATCAAATTTCCAGCTCGAGAATCCCAACTTGGCTCGCCACCAACAGTGTTGCCAGTAAGAAACCGCGGCTCAACCACAGCCCCGTGCCGCGCAACGGTTCATTTACTAATTTACAGAGCAATTAAGAAAACGGTGGTCTTTCCTCCCCCCACATCAACGCCGCGGCTCTGAAGAGAGTGCCACTTCAGAGGTTGTTTCTTCCTTCTGTTTTAAAGGGGGGAAGAAGGTTGTTTTTGTTTCAAAATTAAAAATTTTCAAACTTGCATACAACTTTAAAATGATTGCTTGCAAGTTCAAATTGAACTTGCACGCAAGTTAGAGCTTGATTAGCACTGCCATCTGGTGGCAAAAGGTGATTTAAGTCATTTTTGGTGAAATTGATGTACAGAAATGTCAAAAATCGATCCCCCAACCCTACTCGGACACACAAAACCACTATCTTCACGCTCGTCGTCGCTGCGCGACGTGGAAAATTCTGAGACACATTTTTCCTGCTGGCGATGGAAATCTCATCTCGTGCATGTCTCGGTGACGTGGCGACGGCGAGCTCGGTTCGCCGGGGTCATTAGACGGAGAGACAGGTGAGACACCAGATGCACTTCTTGTTCGCTCTGCTTCGTCTTCTTGTTCAAGTTGCTGAAAAGAGTCTAGAGTGCATCGCGCGCGCGGGACATGACTGTGAATACCAGGTCGGCTCTCTTGAGGGGGGGCATTGAGTGATTACCGCTTGGCCCCAAGAAGCCCGAGACGAAATCGTGCAAATAAATGCAAGGAAATGACCGACGAAGACGGCCACCGCCGCCGGTGGCAAAGTTGGGTAATGTGGTTCACTTACTAAAGCGGGTTGATCTAGTTTTGGGTGAATTTGCGTTCATCCTTGGTGGGGTGGCACGGGGAAATGTAGACTCACTGTAAAGAGAAGGAAAGATGACGGTTGATTAGAGTTCATTTCAGAAAGTGACGCCGATTTGTTATTGTTCATTTCAGAAAATGACGTCATCTTGTTAGAGTTCATTTCAGAAAGCGACGCCAACTTGTTAAAGTTCATTTCAGAAAGTGACGCCAACTTGTTAGAGTTCATTTCAGAATGTGACGCCAACTTGTTAGAGTTCATTTCAGAAAGTGACGCCAACTTGGTTGAGTTCATTTCAAAAAGTGACGCCAACTTGTTAGAGTTCATTTCAGAGAGTAACGCTAATTTGTTGGAGTTCGTTTCAGAAAGTAACGCCAATTTGTTGGAGTTCATTTCAGAACGTGACGCCAACTTGTTAGAGTTCATTTTAGAAAGGGACGCCATCTTGTTAGAGTTCATTTCGGAAAGTGACGCCAACTTGTTAGAGTTCATTACAGAAAGTGACGCCAACTTGTTAGAGTTCATTACAGAAAGTGACGCCAACTTGTTTGAGTTCATTTCAAAAAGTGACGCCAACTTGTTAGAGTTCATTTCAGAAAGTGACGCCAAGTTAGAGTTCATTACAGAAAGTGACGCCAACTTGTTAGAGTTCATTTCAAAAAGTGACGCCAACTTGTTAGAGTTCATTTCAGAAAGTGACGCCAACTTGTTAGAGTTCATTTCAGAAAGTTACGCCAAATTGTTAGAGTTCATTTCAAAAAGTGACACCAACTTGTTAGAGTTCATTTCCGAAAGTGACGCCATTTTTTAGAGTCCATGTCAGAAAGTGACGCCAACTTGTTGGAATTCGTTTCAGAATGTGACGCCATTTTGTTAGAGTTCATTTCAGAAAGTGACGCCGTCTTGTTAGAGTTCATTTCAGAAAGTTACGCCATCTTGTTAGAGTTCATTTCAGAAAGTGACGCCATCTTGCTAGAGTTCATTTCAGAAAGTGACGCCATCTTGTTAGAGTTCATTTCAGAAAGTGACGCCAACTTGTCGGAGTTCATTTCAGAAAGTGACGCCATCTTGTTAGAGTTCATTTCAAAAAGTGACGCCAACTTGTTAGAGTTCATTTCAGAAAGTGACGCCATCTTGTTAGATTTCATTTCAGAAAGTGACGCCATCTTGTTAGAGTTCATTTCAGAAAGTAACGCAAACTTGTTAGAGTTTATTCAAATAGTGACGCCATCATGTTAGAGTTCATTTCAGAAAGTGACGCCAACTTGTCGGAGTTCATTTCAGAATGTGACGCCAACTTGTTAGATTTCACTTCCGAAAGTGACGCCAACTTGTTAGAGTTCATTTCCGAAAGTGACGCCAATTTTTTAGAGTTCATTTCAGAAAGTGACGCCATCTTGTTAGAGTTCATTTCAGAAAGTGACGCCATCTTGTTAGAGTTCATTTCAGAAAGTGACGCCAACTTGTTAGTGTTCATTTCAGAAAGTGACGCCATCATGTAAGAGTTCATTTCAGAAAGTGACGCCAACTTGTCGGAGTTCATTTCAGAATGTGACGCCAATTTTTTAGAGTTCATTTCAGAAAGTGACGCCATCTTGTTAGATTTCATTTCATAAAGTGACGCCAACTTTTGCGATCGTTACAGCTTGCAGATCTCACTCCTTACATCACCGTCCATTTCCTTCCAAACTGTAACTTTGCGTTCGCATAACTCTCGAAAAAACAAACAAATACGAAACGCACGATGGTGTTACGGCAAGGATGCTTTCTTCGGACTGGCTGCGCTTGTGTTTGATTAGATTAGATTAGATTAGAATGTGACGCCAACTTGTTAGATTTCACTTCCGAAAGTGACGCCAACTTGTTAGAGTTCATTTCCGAAAGTGACGCCAATTTTCTAGAGTTCATTTCAGAAAGTGACGCCATCTTGTTAGATTTCATTTCAGAAAATGACGCCATCTTGTTAGAGTTCATTTCAGAAAGTGACGCCAACTTGTTAGTGTTCATTTCAGAAAGTGACGCCATCTTGTTAGAGTTCATTTCAGAAAGTGACGCCAACTTGTCGGAGTTCATTTCAGAACGTGACGCCAACTTCTTAGAGTTCATTTCAGAAAGTGACACCAACTTGTCGGAGTTCATTTCAGAACGTGACACCAACTTGTTAGAGTTCATTTCAGAAAGTGACACCAACTTGTCGGAGTTCATTTCAGAACGTGACACCAACTTGTTAGAGTTAATTTCAGAAAGTGACGCCATCTTGTTAGAGTTAATTTCGAAAAGTGACGCGAACTTGTCGGAAATCATTTTCGAAAGTGACGCCAACTTGTTAGAGTTCATTTCATAAAGTGACGCCAACTTTTGCGATCGTTACAGCTTGCAGATCTCACTCGTTACATCACCGTCCATTTCCTTCCAAACTGTAACTTTGCGTTCGCATAACTCTCGAAAAAAAACAAACAAATATGAAACGCACGATGGTGTTACGAGAAGGAGTCCAACCTTCCCCAGTCGTCATCGGCCCATAACTTAATTTGAATTATGCTCAATTCCGAGAGCTCAATGCTGCAGCAAAACTGAAAAGAAACGACCGCTTAATGGGTACTAATTGACCGCTCGGCAAAACATAAGTGCACCGACTAGTGCGCTGGAAAAAGTGCGTGAAAGACTCCCCTTTGAAAAAAAAAACTTATGGTAATTTCTCTTCGTTGACAGTCGTGAAGGCCTTTCTCCGCTGACTGATCACCACTGTGGTCATCCAGTTCATCAAGATGTGCACGCACGCAGGAAAGTCTTGATTGATAATTAATTCAATTAAAAATGATAAAACCAAGTCGCAGGGTTCTTCTTTGAAAAAATGCAGATTGGAACCAAATGTGAGAGAGAGGGGATCGTGGCGACGAAGATGGTTGACCAATTGCTGAGTTTGCAGCAATTATGAATGAATGTCATTCATTTAACGCAGGTCCCGAGCTCGAGGGAGGTCAAAGATGAGCGGCACAAATGGACGATGGACTCGGTGCGTGTTGACATGATTTATGAGAAAAAGAAGAGAAGAATTTTATTTAAAGACAGTTTAGAAATCATGCAAGTTTGATAAAGAACTTGTTAAAATCAGTTAAATTAAACTAAATAGTTAGTTAAGTTTAAGTCATAAAACGTATAACTAATGAAGAGTTATACAAAAATCGCAACTTGTATACAACTTATGTTAACAGATTGGATAGAAGTTTCGAAATAACTTGCACGCAAATTCTAACATGATAGATACTGCCATCTGGTGGCAAAAATATGAAAACAAATAAAAAAGATTTTCTAGGTTTTCTAATAAAAAAAAGCATTTGAAAACCTTTTAAAAATAGTTTTAACATGGCTTTTGAAGATGCATGCATTTACATATGACGTGAAATTTATTCATTTTAAAAATAGTTATAATTCTCAAAACAGAGTAACAAAAGAAAAATGGTGTCAGAAAAATGTATCATGTAGCCTTAAAAAATATGTAAAAAATCCTTTTATTTATTGTTTTTCTTTAAAAAATGAGGTAAAATTACATCACAAAAAAGGTGAATTAACAGACTACAGTCTGAATAGGAACAACACGTTTAAGAGCACTCAAAAGCTTCAAATTTAGAACTGAATGCACACATTTTGTGGCTCTGAATCTGGTCTAACCGAAATCACTCAAAAATATCAAAATATTGGGCTGCAACATTGCTAAA
The DNA here is from genome assembly GCF_015732765.1 of Culex quinquefasciatus. NCBI lineage: Eukaryota > Metazoa > Arthropoda > Insecta > Diptera > Culicidae > Culex > Culex quinquefasciatus. Next base: position 109,041,318 of record NC_051861.1, read on the forward strand.
ACTGCAGTCCCAATTCGTCCCATGTGTGTTTTAAGCAATGAACTTAAATACCAGAAAATTTTAAAAAAATACGATTTAACTTAGGTAATGGGCAAACTAGAACATCTGGTGCGAACAGAATTTGTGTAAAAAAAAGTTAATTTACCAATTTTTAATTTCCAAAAATTGCTACTGAAACTATGTGAGGAGCCTCCCTATGACCAAAAGTGGTAAGTAATTATTTGTAAAATAAAAGAAAGGAATTTTGTGATCGATTTGGTGCCTTCCGGCAAATTGTAGGTATTGGAATTTTTTTTTTTTTAAATAAGTACACCGTAAAAATTTCCCAATTTTTTAACTGTCATTTTTGCAAAATAAAGGGAATTCCCAAATTCGTACTTTGTAGTTAAATCTTTAAACACTTTCGATTTTGAAACACGCAACTTTTGAGCCATAGAGAAGCATGGTAAATAAAATATTTTTGGAACATTTTTTTTTTAAGAAGCAGCAATTTAAACAAAACATTTTTTTTTTTTGCTTTTTAACCTAATTTTTCGAAGTAAAATTTTCAAGTTAAAAGAGCTTTACACATATTTTCACAACTTTTTTAAATACTTAAACAAATCTCGAAATTTTCGGTTTTCAAAACAAGTGTTCATAAATGCTCAGAACTATTTTTTTTAAAATGCTTCTTAAAAACATCCACTCGAAGTATACAGAAACTATGAAATTGAATTCACCAGAAAAGCACTCAATTTTCAATTAACGATATCTCGGAAGCTGGTTCGATTTTCACTGTCAAAAAATGAAACACAAAATACATTTTCTGATTTCTTTGCAAACAAATATTTTGGAAATAGTTAACACAAGACTAACATTTCAAAATGCCATTTTAATGATTTTGAAATTTTCAAAGTATTTTTTTCGAAGCGATCAAATTTTTTCTCGATTAATTTTTTTTAACTTTGGGATAAATATCGACATTAAAAATTGAGTGCAGTTTGGATGACACTTAAAAAACTTTCAATTTTATTGTAGAACGTTTTTAGGTTATTGAAAAAAAAATAGTTATAGAGTCCCGGGCAGACGGTAATAAAAAAAATTCATGCCATGTCAATAACAAATTCTGTTAAAATAACAGAAAGTGTTATGAATTCTTCATGAAAATTCAATTTTTGCATAAGATTTGAATAACACTTTATGTTATCATAACAAAATTTGTTATTGGTCTGATATTGATTGAAAGCAAAAACATCTTGAGAGTAACATTTTTTGTTTTGGAAGAATAACTCCAACTGTTATTGGGATGACCGGATTAGTTGTTAAAATAACAGAAAACAATAACAAAAATTTGTTCCAAGCATAACTTAAAATGTTATTAGTCTGTTATTACAATAACAATCCAATAACAAAAAAAAATCATAACGACGAATAACAAATCTTGTTATAAATAACATAAATTGTTATTGGCTTAGTATTTTCAAATATCAAAAAATGTTATTTCAAAGTTATTACCGTCTGCTCGGGATGCTTATTTATTTTTTCTTCGTGGGAACTATATAAAAAGTTAAAAAAAATTGCTGATTTTTTTTTCTAAAAATTAAGCCAATTGGATAAATGTACAGTGCAGACTCGATTATCCGAAGTTTCGATTCTCCGAAGTTCGATTATCAGAAGGACCATCTTGGATTTAAAAATTCTAAATCACTCTAATTCGAAAACATTACAAAATGAAGTACTTTTTTTGCGTAATGTTCATTTTTTGACATTGAAACAAAAATTGATCGGCGAAAAAATTTCTGCCCATATTTCTTTACAACTCAAAAGATGCCTTTTTCGGTGCCCTAAGGCTGGTACAAATATTTTTAAAAGTTTTTGTCACCCCCTTCAAAATTGGCCCGAAAAATAAAAAAAAATTTACAATAAACTTCAAAATTTCAATGAAAATTCAAGTGCAACCAGCTGAAATCAAATTAAAATACATTCTCCTGCGTTTAAAATAATTTTTAGCATGTTTGAGTTTATTAAAAAATCTTAAGATTTTTTGAAAATTTTCGATGCAAAATTTTTTTTTCGATTCCATTTTTGTTTTTGTCAGATGTTAGATTTTTTGAAAACTATTGATTGCAAAACAACTGAACTAGTGTGAAATGCATTTTAAAACACTTTTTTCATTTAAATGTGAAGACTATGGCTTGACCGGAGCGTTTGGTACGGTATGTCCACGCATCCCTCCTCCCCTGTCGATTCTCTGAAATGTGATCCGTTCTCAGAATCCTCTCTGCGGTAAATACAACGCAGTAGGGCTGGCCGCTTTAATTTTTGTTTTACATTTTCGGGTGTTCTCGGATGTACTGCAATTATTAATATTGACAAGAAAAGTGCTTGGGGCGTCATCTAATCACAAGACTTTCCAGCATGCTTTCATCGGACTGGCTGCGTTTGTGTTAGATTAGATTAGATTAGATTAAATGTGAAGACTATGGCTTGTTATTTCAATATTTATATTTTTTTTTTATTTTTTTGACCTCCCCCCCCTCTTGACCTCGGCCTGGGCCGAGGGACAAAAACTTTTTTAAATATTTGCATCGGCCTAAAATTTATCGAAAAATTCGAATAACATAAAATTTGTATTAGGGGAATTTAACTTTTAGTGATAGTAAGTTATTTAATGAATGGGTATTTTTTTAGGGAGTATAACTATTTTTTTCTGAAAAGTTTTAAACAAAACTTTGCCGAAGACACCGATCAGAAAATACAAGTTGCTAAACGATATTTATTTACAGAACGAGTCGTACATTTAACCAACGAGTGCTGGAAGTATTTCAACGAGTCTCAACTTTTATTTTCAATTTAAGAAATTCTATTCAAAAAAATGTCGGTGAAAGTAAGTGCATTCAAAAAATTAGATTCAGGCTATTTGGTCCAAACTCGTTCAAAATGCCATTTCAATGGTTCATAACACCATTTCAAATGTTAGGCTAGATTATTCCTGAAATACCTGCTAAATACTTTCGTTTAAGTCCAGAGAGCTAAAATCGGTTGATACAACGATGGTTATGATTGAAAAAAAAAAATATTTTTATAAATATTTAAATTTTAAATAAATTTAAAAAGTATCAATATTTGGAACCACCCTAATTTGGGTTGAAAAAATACGCTTCTAGGGACCTCTTGACCAACATTTTGAGTTTTAGCATTCACATGGAAGTTAAAATGATTCAAGACAGTATGATGTAAACATAAATATAGCAGAAACTTTAGGAACAACTGTTTTAATACACAGGTTTCTTTATCATGAAGATTTTTGATCTGGCAACCCAGTCCCAAGAAATTCCACCTGTACTGCCCATAATTGAAAATTCGGCTATTATGCCAAATCAAGTATTCCGAGAAAAACGCGTTTTAGTGTTTGTCACAAAATCTCTGTCAAGGCAATTTCCCATAAGAGTGGCATATTAGCCGTTTGGTTTTTCGCATCGGCAGCCAAGTCTAAACACTATTTCAGTGAAATTCAAGTTCCAGAAGATGCGTTGGAACATCCTCTACCACCTGGTGCTAATATCTCGTTTTTGCCAAAAGTGGATATTAGCCGTTTTTTCAATGGTGGGCAGTGTAGGCAGATGTATTCGAAGAAATTTATTATCTAGAAAATAATGAAATTTCTGTCAAGTAATAGGAAATAATTACTTGAACTGAAAAAATTGGAAAACTAAATTTGAAATCTATGAAAATGAGCAAAACACTCATCAAATATTAATTTCCCGTCAGCCCCATCCCGCCATAAGCTGGCCTAAAATTGGATGTCACATGGCACAATTTCCTTCACCCAAACCACGGGCATTTGAATCTGCTTCACGGGACATGTGCTGAACCCAAACCACCAGAAACCAAACAAAAAAAAGCACCAGTTATCTGTGCCAGCCTCGGCAAATACACTGGAGCTCTATCTCCGTGTGGTGTGCAAATTTGTACGGAAATTGCGCTTGCAATATGGCTGCACTCAGCAATACTGGCCTTTTTTTGAAAACAGATTTTTTTATTATTTTTTTGTGAAGTTTGAAGTGTGTGAAGTGTGAAGTTTGTAAATTAAAGTTAAACTTCAAAACGCTGTTGAAATTGTGGTTTATACTGAATTTCCATAAAAACCTTAAAAAAATATGATTTTTTTTAAAGAAAATTTACTTTTTACAGAAATGCAGTCCGTCTCGCTCGACATCCCAACGCGAACTCTGCGGCAATAGTTTTCAATTTTCCACTGTTGCTTTTCCTAGTTTTCCACAGTTCAGCGCAGCATCCCAAAAGGGGGGGGTAGGGTGACACAATGTTTGCCTTAACCCCGCCCCCCCTCCCCCCCCTCATTCGAGATGCTGCTCGACTGCTCGACTGCCAGCCGCCGCCACTCTGGCAGAAAAACTAATTTGCACAGCCAAAGATCGTTCCACGATTTCAATTTCACTCAAATTAAAACGTAATTATTCCATCATCCTGTGCTTGCTTGCCAGTGCTTGCGCGAGCTTTAAAAGCTCCGCTGAGCTTTAGTGGGTGGCATCATAGGTGAGTGTGTGTTGAGCAGAGGCAAAAAAAAAATCACGACAATTCGTTTTTCTTTCCTCCGCACTCAACGCGAATTCGCGCGCGTAATTTTAGTGAATTGAATTTACATGAGGTGAGTTAATTGGATTTTTTTTCGGTGTCGAAAAAGGGGAGAAATGTGGCCCCAAAAAGTGCCCCCCCCCTTCTTCTGATGATCCAAAATTCAAGTAACAAGTATGAAAATTGAGATTTGCCTCGGAGCTGTGTGAAGTAACTCACAACTTTTGCGGGTCAACCTGTCAGCAGTTCAACTTTGCCGGCAGCACGCAGATGGCATCATCGCCGTCGGTAAATTGAGCTCGCGGTCACCACCGACAAATCCGTCGTCGTCGTCGTCGTTGTGGTGTGAAATTGCAATTTAGCGTATTAAAATTTCGTTACATTAATGAGTTTTGGGGGGAGCAAATATTTCAAATGCTATTGAGCAATTCCAGCCCAAAACAGGAATTTTTCAGGTACTTTTTTCTCGACCCTCTCCGATTTCAATGAAACTTTGTAGACATGTTATCCTTCGCTTATATAAGCCATTTTTGTGTATATGGAGCCAGTTCCACTCGATAATGACATTTGAGAAGGGCGTAAGTGTTTTAAATATTTTTGTGGTGGTCAAAGACAAACTTGTAGGAAATTTTACGGGCTTTTCGATAAAAATACACTGAAAGAAAAAAACACCCAACTTTTATGAGATTTTTTGATTTTTAAGTTTAAAAGTCAAATTTGAGGGGGAGCCCACGATTTTTTTTCGTTCAAAATTTTTGTGAAGATAGCCTAAGATGTTACAAAAAGACTCACGAAAAATGCAGGATGGAGCAACTCACCTAAAAAATACAAAAATCATTTACTGAAACTGTTTTTTTGAAAAGTGCTCTAAACGTCAAAATTTTCAAAAACCGAATACGGGAATCGATTCTCCAGACAATTTTACATAAAAGTCTCCATATTGACCATTGTCCTAAGTCCAATCCTTGTAAAGTTACAGCGGTTTTAAAAATAAAAATGTTGAAAAAATAGGGTTTTTGATGGTTTTTGGCAATTTTTATATGACAGACTTAATTTTTCAGTCTCATAAATATTTTTACCGGAAAGCTCGTCAAATTTCCCATAAGTTTGTCTTTGACAACATTTAAATTGGATGTATGAGCTTGCAGATATTACGCCCTTCTCAAATGTCATTATCGAGTGGAACTGGCTCCATATACACAAAAATGGCTTATATAAGCGAAGGATAACATGTCTACAAAGTTTCATTGAAATCGGAGAGGGTCGGATACAACCGATTCCCTATTTGGCATGGAATTGCTCTATTATTTATGACCAATTCTCGAGTTTTTTTTTTCCAAAAAAAATCGAGATTTCTAATTTTGTAATTCAACACAAACTCGATTATTCAAAGGATTGTACAAAATATAATAATAGACCCGATTTCAGTCAAATTTGAATAGTTTCTCCTTTTAAATAAACAAAAAATGCATTTTTCCAATATTTCGTCACATTCACAGTAAAAATATAGTATAAATTTCTAGGTTGTAATTTTGGAAGGTTGAATATGACTTCTTTAATGATGTAATTTCACTTCAATTTAGACTAAAAAAGTGGCATTACACCAGAACAGTGGTAAAATTACACATTTTCAGAGGTAAAAGTACACATTTTTTCTGACATAAAAAATGTACCCCTTCCCAGATGTAATATTACACGGCGTGTTTTCTGGGCAACCTTAAGGAGAAAAAATAGTCATCACTACTTTTAAATGTGTCTTATAGGAAATTTTCTCAGCTTTCCAATGCTTCTAAGAGCGAAATGTTTCATCGGGAAATTTCTGAGATATCTCTATTTTAAGTTTTTTCTTTTAAAATCCTTGATTATTAATTGGACACTTTTAAATAACAGTCCAGGAAACTTGTCAAATTATGTGTTTCATGTGCCTTTCACTCATTAAAATGTGCAGGATAAGACAAGAAACAACTATGTAGAAGGTTGCAAACCGCTAAACATTTTGAAAATTAAGTTTTAACCGAATTTTTGGATATGTGGGATTTATTCAAGTATTAAAATAATAAAATCGTATTGAAATATTATTTTTAAAAGAACAAATAGATTGTTACATAATTGATGTGTACAAATAACACCGGTCTGCTCTGATCCATCTTGGAATTAGCTGATACAACCGAAATTTCTACAGGTTTGAGATTGATAGGGTATTACAAGATTTTTATGAATAAATATAATATTTCCTTAATCAAACACTAAACAATTGCATGGATACAAAACATGTTTAATACTAGAAATTAAATTACTGTTGCGAGCTTTAGGAGAAATACTTTTCATTAGTATGAAATGATTGTTTTAGTTTTTTTGTATTGAATGATTAAATGATTAGCAATATTTTTGAAGTTTATAAGACTCTCATCTTCAATCTCATCTTTTGTAAAAAAATTGTACATGTAACTTGATTTTTGTTCAAATAGTTTGGAAAAGAAGTTTCTGTTAGTTTTTTTTTGTTAAAATAATATTTAATTTTTGTTCAAACAAAAAAAAACGTTTGTGGCGGTGTTTTCAGCATTCTGAGTTGAAAGACTCGAGTTTTATTACTAATTTTAACAGCAATCATTTCGTTCGTTTTCGTTTTCGTTTTCGTTTTACGGAGCAAGGTGGGGGACGCGGCCTCAAGTCAGTCCAAGTCCGGTTTCTTGTGGAAAAAAGGGTAGTGGCCGAACTAGTATTGCATACCAAATGAACACCACCGGAAGATATAGGGGATCGGGAGGGGGAAGGTGAAAGAAAATTAGTGTAGGTGTGAGTAGTAAGAACTTGGATGACATGAGCAGTTACGGTAATCTAAGTTTAACACTGAATAAAGGAAATCTGAAATTATGATTCAATCAAAAACTAAATTGAGATTTATACAAAAGGAACCTAGGATATATTACTAATTTAATGGAAATCAAATAAATGGAAAATTAAAGATTTTTTTTTGCGGAGCGAGGTGGAACAGCTAGGATCAAGTCAGTCCAAGTCCGGTTGTGTCAAGGAAAGGTAATGAATGTGTTAGCCTGTGAAGTGCCACTTACACCCCATGGGGAGCGGGGAAATGAGATTGTGTATGTGAGAGTGTGTATTGTTGTAAATATTCTAATTTGATATTTCGTTCTCTATCGCCGCTCCCCACAGTGTCATAAAAACCCCGTCTGCAAGAGCAACCCAAAACTAGTTTTGAAGGTTCTAACTGTTTAAAGTAAAACTATTAAAACTCCCAAAACCAGGATCAAGTAGCACGTGCAAACGGAGTACATTTTCCATACGCTAACGGACTTTTACTGATTGACAACTTGACTGTTCCAACAAAGCAATAAACGCAAAATTAATTATAAGGGAAAATGCCAGAAAAACTTTTTTTAATGGAAATTACTGTATATATAACCTGTGAAGTTAGGAAAAATATAAAGAGTCGAATCTCTGGTTGTCAATAACTAAAGGGACCATCGAGACAGATAAAATAAGAATCCAAAAGCCGATTCGATTAGAAAATCTAAGCAAGGTGTGATCGTCATTGAGATCATATTAACAAAAAGAAAGTTTAAATAAAATCAGATAGACCGTCAAAATAGAGAAATGTTGGGATAAAGAGAAATGGAAAAAAGAAAGCATCGAAAAATGAAATTTGAAGAACTAAATAAATCTTCTACAGAAGGAGGAATACATAGAGACATTGACAACCAGTGAGCCGATTATAAATAATAAAGACAACTAAAGTCACATACCTGATGATGGGTAATACCTTGGGTAATACCGATCTTACCGATCACTGGGAAAAGGCACTTTTTGCGGGAGCTGCAATTGCTTGATGGCCTACATGCCTTGGCGATCCCCAGGTTGAAGTTTCAATCGCTTACGGCCGCATCCGGAACATCACGCAGACGCTGTAGTTTCTCATCGTCCTTTTAGTGTTCGTCTTCCTTCCTTCTGGTGTAAGCTGCTTTCTTTGGTTGTTCTGGTTTTATTTCTCGATCTTGATCTGGAACTGGTTCGAAAAGAACAGAAGAAAAAGGACAGCAGTATCTTCGTTTTCGTTTCGTTTTACGGAGCAAGGTGGAGGCGCGGCCTCAAGTCAGTCCAAGTTCGGTTTCTTGTGGAAAAAGGGTAGTGGCCGAACTAGCATTGTATACAAAATGAACAACACCGGAAGATATAGGGGATCGGGAGGGGGAAGGTGAAAGAAAATTAGTGTTGGTGTGAGTAGTAAGAACTTGGATGACATGAACAGTTACGGTAATCTAAGTTTAACACTGAATAAAGAAAATCTTAAATTGTGATTCAAAGTAAAAAGGCCCGGAATAAATTAAATTATTAGTTAATTAAATAAAAAAAAATGTAACTTATCGGAGATCTATACTAAAGAAACCTATGATGTATTCCAAATTTAAAGGAAATAAAAAAAATACTAGAGAGCAAAAGATGAAAACTAACTGCCGACCTGTCGCGTCTGTCAGTAGTCCTGTCGTACATTACAAACAGAAACAGACACTTCGACCAAATCAACTAATAATTTAAATCCAATTATTCATCTATGGAAACCTAACTAACTTTAATCAACAACCTAAACTAAACTGCCTGAATGTAAATTTAATCTCAAATCCTCAAATGTTTTATTACAACGCCAAATAAGGTAAAGGACCTTTTTAAACCAGCCTTGCCGCTTCCAAAAACCAATAAACATAAATGAACAGTTCATAAGTTGAACACTCGTCATTAAGACGACTATTTCGTGCATTCCAGTTCATTAGGGCACACAAGCTTTGCAAACAAGAGTGTATCTCTATAATACCTTATGTAAACTGTCATTTAAGTGAAGGAGACACACTCTTGTTCACAAAACCCATGCGCCCTTTTGAAATGTTAGGCTCCATTTGATCGTCAAGGCTCCAGTAGACCCTCGATTCGCAACAATGGTAGATACAACCATAATCCGTCAACCGTTAGTTCAACAGATTAACGAATTTTGTCCGATGTCATTACATTATTGATTGACCGAGACTCTATGGAAATTTTGACATATCAAAATAATACACAGCTTATAATATACTTATATATCTATGTTTTCTGCAGCCCTACCATGCCTAGAAGAGGCATCTGTTTATTGTGAGTAAGCGCTTGTTTTCAGAGTTCATTTTTTCAATTTAAAAGGGAGGGGAGACTATTTGCTTCAATGAACTCCTACTTAAGCCCTGGGACCATCTCTAACACTGATCACTCCTAGCTAGGAATTTACACCTAGACACAATGTAGAGATCCGATCGCAAGTGTTGGCCGGATAATTGGGTAATATTATCAATATTTAATTTCATAATTGAGCCAACCCGCTAGCGGCGACAAGATCCTTACTCATGCCCAAGGAATTTTAACAGCAATCATTTCCTAAAAGTTTATCTTTATTTTAAAATCATGAAAATATGACTTTTGAAGCTTGCAACAGTAATATGTAGTAAATTTTCGATTTTCAATCATATTTGTATTTATGTTCCAGGTTAATGTTATCAAAAATTTTCATTAAAATTCAATAATACCATTAACAATCACAAACCTGCCATAGTTTCGGTTGAACAAGCTAAATCAGAGTAGACACGTGTTATTTGTACACATATATGTATATGTATTTGTACACAAATATGTAATTATCAAATAATTCTTGTACAAAATATATTTTTACACTGTTTTATGATTTTAATTTCTGAATAAATCCCATATATTCAAAAACTTAGACAAAACATGATTTGCAAAATGTTTAGCGGTTTGCAACCTTCTACAAAGTTTTTTTTTGTCTTATTCTGCACATTTTGATGAGTAAAAGACACATGAAACACATCATTTGACAAGTTTCCTGGACTGTTATTTAAAAGTTTCCAATAAATAATAAAGGAATTTAAAACCAAAAACAATAAAATAGAGATATCTCAGGAATTTCCCGATGAAACATTTCGCTCTTAGAAGCATTGGAAAGCTGAGAAAATTTCCTATAAGACACATTTGAAAGTAGCGATGACTATTTTTTCCTGATAAGGTTGTTCTAGAAAACACGCCGTGATTACCATGATTTTTTCACCGTGTTCTAAATCACTTTATCGTAGTTTAGGGGTACTACTTAAGCTCGACAATAAAAAATAAGACAACAAAAAAAATCGATTACCCAAAGTTTCATTTAAAAAATTACCATTTTTGCTGAAGAGATCAGAATTTCAGGAATGTTTATTTTTTAAGTTGAAAAAAAAAAGGTGACAAATTCTCGTTACCTACTTTTTTTAGATCTTTGCACATGGCAATATCTCAGCAACTAAGGGTTGTATCAACAAAGATAAAAAAAAAAATTACAAATTTAGAGAATTTTCTCAGCTTTTCAAAAACAGTTTTCCAAGCGTGGGCGAATATGAGCACTAATTTCAAAAAATGAATAACTACGACGATTTTCAAAAAAAAAAAAAAACTTTGCTGAAAATGAATATAACTTACAAACGGTACACTTTATCAAAATTTCATTTAAGTACTTTTTGAATGCAAATACACTTTACATCGAAAAATTAGGTTGAAAAATTTTTGCGACCAATATTTCGATTGATTGACAAAATTAGTAATGATTCAAAAATTCATAACGCGGTCAAAGATTTTTCGTACATTCTGGAAATTTCTTAAAAGTTGGCATGTAAGACATATCAGAAAATAAAAAAAATAAAAGTAGTGTTTTTTGCAAATCATGATTTAGTAACAAAAAAGTGAATTAAAATATCTCAAAAAAAATTACCATGCATATTTTTTCAGTGTAGTCCATATCCATTCCTACAACTTTGCCGAAGACACCAAATCGATCAAAAAATTCCTTCAAAAGATACAGATTTTTTAATTTTCATGGAATATTATATGGACAAACTAATGATGCAAAATGGCATCTTTGAGCGTACCGAAGGCACCAAAAAAGTTTCAGTCGGATTAAAAAATATAAAAATTAAAATTGAAGAAAAAAAACCGTTTTCGTAGAGAATTGCTCTATTATGAACTTTATTTATTTATTTATTTTTTTTTTTTTTTAAAGGGTGCATTTTATCAACAACTATTTTTAGATTGCAAAAAATAAGATTTGGCAAAAAATAACTTTATGCCAAAAACCCCATAAAAAATCAGTTATTTTTAATTGCAAATTTAATGTTGCATATTTAAAATGATTTTAGAAATTTAATTAATTCACAATGATTTCGATTTTTTCAAAAATATAGATTTACGGTACCAGATTTACACCATCCAAAACACTAGCGCAAAAGATGATTTTTTCAGTCCCCTTAAACCTATTTAAAAAAAAGAAAAAAACAAACAAACAAAAATACTACAATTTTTTTTTGAAAATTTTGATTTTGGAAATAAAAAGTCAAGAAAAATGCGGGTAATTAATTACCATGTACCCTTTCTTTTCTGAAGGTCATTCTGTAGTAAGGTTAAATGGATTAAAAATAGGGGAAGGTGGGGCAAGACGATCGTATGGGGCAAGAGGAACAATCGCTCGTATGGCCGTAATTTTTACAATTTTGATTATTTCCAGTATGACGAATTGTTGCCAGCAATGCAATTAGCTGATTCTACTACCACATAACCGCCAAAACGACGTAAACGCCACGGGGCATAAGATTTAATGAAGTTTTTTTTCAAAACCTTTGCTATTTTTCCTAGATCATTAGTGTCCCTACCAATGACTTGCACGTATTATAAAGTATGATTTATGTTTTGGTTATTTTTGTAGAGAGCTTTTAAAAAATCTTGTTTAGGTGGGGCAAGTGTACCATATAGATTTTTAGTATGGAAAAAAATACGAATTGCTGCAACAACATATTTTATTGGGAAATAAATACACGAAAGTACTTAAAAACTGATAAACAAATGTTAAAAAAATTGTCAATGCAAAATATAGTTATATTTTAAAAATTTACAATTATCATCGAAGTAAATTTTTTTCGTTAAAATGATAATTTTTTTAGTAAAATATCATTATTTAATCTAAAAATGGAAGAAACCTTTCAAATACATTCTAATCTGATGTATCTAAGTAATAACAGTTCAATTGTTCGCAAATTAACATGTTTTTTCATGGATTATTCCTCTTGCCCCAACGGGTTGTTCGTCTTATCCCACTAGTTGAGTAGAACGTACGGAAAATCAAAAATTTTAAAATCGATTTTTTACATAAAAAACAGGATTTTTTAAAAACTTGTTCTAACAAAGTCATAGTCAAGACCTAGAATAAGATGATTATAATAAAATCTGACAAATTTATAAACTTTTTAATGGGTTTTAACGAGCATTTCCTTAGCTTGTTACACTTGCCCCACTTTCCCCTATAAACTCATGATACAAATTACTGATATCGAAAGAAGACAAAGTATAGCAAGAGAAGTTATGTTTTATGTGCCCGGGCAGACGGTAATACAAAATTCATGCCAAATCAATAACAAAGACTGTTATAATAACAGCAAGTGTTATGGAATCTTCTAGAAAAAAAATGTTCGAAGAAAAACTAAAAATGATATTAGTCTGTTATTACAGTATCAACTCAAAAGCAAAAAAATCATAACGGCGAATAACAAAACTTGTTATTAATAACATAACATGTTATTGACCTAGTACAGTGAAACCTCTTTTTACGCGATGCGTTACGTTTTTCTAATTTGAAGATTTCTCTGGAACGACGCAACATTTTTGCAATCCTTTAGAAGCAATTTGTAGGTTTTGTTCAAAACGCTGTTTGAAGCTTGCAAAAATATTGTATAGTTTAAGAGGAATCTACGAAACAAAAAGCGTAACGCCACCGCATAAAAAGAGGTTTCTCTGTATTTCAAATATCAACATTTTTTATTCCCAAGTAATTTCCGTCTGCTCGGGTTGATCTAAAGTGGTTCATAACATTATCATTTATCACGGGAAAATCTGTTTTTTTAGAGTGCTGGTTCCCGGTAATAACTAAATTCATGCCATTTCAATAACAAATCGTCAGCTGTGTGCTATCTTGTGACATAGACCATTTTGGTCGAAAATGAGTTAATGATGACGTTTTGCTATACTTAACAAACACTACAAGATGCTTCAACCCGATTTTGTAAACTCGCTTCCGTTTCCCGGATATCGCAATACACACTTATGACACGTCATACATGTTGTTGGAAAATGTGGAAAATTTTTCTTATTTTTCACTAATTTATGTTCACACATACTTTCTAAAGGCATTTTACTTTCGAAACACACTTGTGACACGTGCTTTTTAGATTTTTGTTTTCATTATTTATTGTATCTTTTAACTGGTGTAACCAAATTAGTTGAAACTTGGAGCGTTTGTTAAGCGATAGTATACGAACCGATTGCTTCAAAAAGTTTGGCTCTATCATTCATAGTTTTGAAATTATTTACCAACAAACTTTAAAAATCGATTTTCTCGAAAAGTACTAAATGGCCGTTGTCACAGGATAGCACACAACTGACGAAATACTGTTAAAATAACAGAAAGTGTTATGGCTTCTTCCTGAAAAATCAAATTTTGCATAAGAGTTGAACAACAGTTTATGTTATCATAAAAAAATGTTATCAGACCGATATTGATTGAAAGCCAAAACCACTATGTAATAACATTTTTTGTTATGGAAGGATACCTCCAACTGTTATTGAGATGATCGGATTAATTGTTAAAATAACAAAAATAATAACAAAAAATTGTTCGAAAAATAACTGAAAATGTTATTAGTCTGTTATTACAACAGCAATCCAATAACAAAAAAAAACATAACGACGAATAAAAAAGTCTTGTTATAAATAACATAAAATGTTATTGGCCTAGTATTCTCAAATAACAAAAAATGTTATTCCCAAGTTATTTTCGTCTGCTCGGGTTGAAAGATGAAAACAGGTATGAAATTAAACAAAACTTTCCTACAAAAACTTTAAGCCTCACACAACCAATTGAACCAGAAAATCACCACTCCTTCTAATTAAACCTTGCGGGGAGGGTGCACACGATCGATTCACCACCGCCCAAAAAGCTAATTTAAAGCCAAATTATTTAATTTGCTCCGGAGAAACCATCCTGTCGGCTCTATTTCCCCTTAAAATAAGATTTGGTTTGTTAAAACTTGCACAATAGACGTAGGGTGGGATTCTTTGTTTTCTTAGCTGTCTGCTGAAATGTTGCTCATTTCCTTGTTTTGGTTTTCTTTTTTCAATTTAAGGTTCAATCATGTGTTTGGTTTTTTTTGGAAACAGATTCAGTGCCATAACCAATGAACCACTCAAGAAGCATAATTAAATCGGAGGGTTGCGAGCCAAATATTAAAAATAAACCTTCAAATGATTCTTTTGGCATAAGAATTCTGATGTTGAAGTATCAGTTTTAACCTATGTTTCCACCTTTCTTGGCACCCTCGCCATATTTTTTCCACTGGTCCACTGGAATTATTCCATTTTTCGATGCTTCTATTTTCGCCAACTCATTCAGGTGGCTTGGAATTTGAGTTTTTTGGCAGGAAAAACTCGCCAAAGAAACGGTATCAAAATAGGCTTTTTCTCTCTCTCTCTCTGTCTCTCTCTGGTCGATTGTTTTGGCGGAATATTTTAGTTTCTGGGGTATTGAATTTGGCCAAAATAAAATAGTGAGAAAAAATGAAAAGTTACGTCGAGCTGCGCGATCTACCTTTCTCTGTGAGGAGGAGAAAAAATAAGCCAACTTTGATAATCGCGCCGAGGGGTTACCCAATTGGTTCATTTTTAAGCACCCCCGACCCCCCCTAATTGTCCAACCAAAATCGCACCAATATTATTAGCATTTTATTGCGGTGCGATGTGAAATTTGGCAGTCAGTCAGTCGGTCAACCAAACGACCGGTAATCGTAAATCGCAAAGCTGTCAAACTTGTCGCGCGGACCCTGGCTTGACCCACTTGGCGGACCACAAAAAGCACGTACCCCTCGGCGCGGATAAGTATTACGCCGGGCAAGATAAGCTGAAAAGTAGGTGAAAACCTCTGTTTGAGTATGCAAAAAATATGTATGAAAAAAAATCGCAACTTTTACTGCACATATTTGCCACCATTATGTTGCCGATGGCAAAGTTTTTGCCAAACTTCTTAACTGATTTGGCCGAACCAGTTTTACGCCGGCGCGGCGGTTGACAGTCGACGACCGACATAACCTCAATTTTAGCGTTGAAATCTCGACGGGGAGTCGTCGTGAGTCGAGTAGTGTGTGTCTGCGACATGATTTTAAGGGTTTTATTGCATAGATATTTGCGAAATGTTGATTTATGAGTGGCAATTTGTCTACCGCTGATGTATGATGTCCCTATTTTGGACTTTAATAATCAGTCTCTAATAGTTCGGCTATTTTGTAAGAATAGTTCTACCAAGACATGGCATCTCCGATATAATTTAGTAGCTTTTTATATGCTTTACATTAAAAAAGTCATAGTCAAGTTCTAAAAAATATGCAAAGTTTCGCTTCATATTTGCAAATTATAAAAAATCAGAATATTAAAGAAAAACGAGGAATTCAAGAAATTCAAAAAACTCATGAAATTTAATTAAAAAAAAGTATAATTCAAGAGCAAATAGAAATCAATTAAAAAACAAAAATTCATTAAAAATAAAAATTCAAGAAAAAACAATAAAGTTCAGAAAAACTTGAAATTCATGCATAAATACTAGAATACAAGAAAATACAAGAAATTCAATTCTAAAAGTGTAATTCAAAATAAAAAAGAAATTTAAAAAAAATCAAAAACAAAAAACTTGAAATTCATGCAAAAAAATTACGAAATAAAAAAAAACAATCAAGAAATTTAAGAAATTTAAAAATATTAAAGGAATTTAAATAATAAAGAAAACCAAGAAATTCAAGAAATTTAAGAACTTTAAAAAACAAGAAAAAATAAATAGAAATTATAAAGATTATTAACAAACAAATAAAGAAATAAGAAAAACCAAGAGACTTGCAATTCAAAAAAATCAAGAAATTAAAATAATTAAAGAAATTAAAAACAAATCAAGAAAATCTATAAATTTAACAAATCGAACAAAAAAAAGAAATTCAAGATATCAAAAAAATCATGAATTTAAAAAAAAAACTAGAAATTCAAGAATTCAACGAGTTCAAGAAATTTAAGAAATTCAAAAAATTAAGAAATTAAAAAAATATAGTCCTAATAGCAAATAGATTTTCATTAAAAAACTAAAATAATTAAAAATAGAATCTTAAGAAAAAAAGTTGAGTTCAAAAAAACTTTAAATTCATGCATAAAATTCAAGAAATTCAAGAACTTGAAAATACAAGAAATTCAATTCAAAAAAGTGTAATTCAAAATAAAATAAAAATTTAAAAGAAACTATAAATTTAAGAAAAACTTGAAATTCATGCAAAAAATTTAGAAATTAAAAAAAATAATCTAGTAATTTAAGAAATTTAAAAAGATTAAAGAAATTTAAAAATCAAGAAAACCCAGAAATTCAGGAAATTTAGGAACTTTAAAAAACATGAAAAAATAAATAGAAATTATAAAGATTATTAACAAACAAATTAAGAAATAAAAAAACCAAGAGACTTGCAATTCAAAAAAAATCAAGAAATTAAAATAATTGAAGAAATTAAAAACAAATCAATAAAATCTATAAATTTAACAAATAAATTCATAAATTCAAAATATTCAAGAAATTCAAAATATTCAAGAAATTCAAGAAATTTAAGAAATTCAAGAAATTCAAGAAATTCAAGAAATTTGAGAAATTCCAGAAATTAAAGAAATTCAAGAAATTCAAGATATTCAAGAAATACAAGAAATTCAAGAAATTCAAGAAATTCAAGAAATTCTAGAAATTCAAGAAATTCAAGAAATTCAAGAAATTCAAGAAATTCAAGAAATTCAAGAAATTCAAGAAATTCAAGAAATTCAAGAAATTGGGGTGGTCTGGCAACACTGACCGGACGTGGTCTTGCTGGAAATCGGGCTGGATGGCTTTCGATTTTTTTTCGTTGTTATAATCCGGGTTTCGGGTCAAAAAGTGTATCGATCGCCGGAGAAGTGTCCCGTCCATTCGAAAAAGATGGAGTTTAAGTGAAATTCTGCCATTTTAGTTCATTTTGGAGTGATTAAGATTTGGTTCCTGCTACGGCTTCGCTGGTATCCAAGGCAATTTTGACATGCATTTCGCATGTATTGGTGTACGCCAGAGCAGGAAAGAGCTTGAGAACGTTGTGATCCCACTATGGTTGTGTGCGTGCAGACAGCACAAAGAAAACGGTTAGGGTGATAATAAAATTGAATTTGCAAGAATTGGCCGAAAAATAGTTAAAGACTATTTAGGCGAAAACAAAAAAATATAGGTTGACTCGTGTGTGAAATTTCGCTATAAGATTTTTGTGATGGGAATTACCTAGTGTTAACTGTCTGCGAGCTAGTGTATGGCTCTAAGATTGGCTGCTGCGGTGATGGGTTGATGTTGAAGTTTATCGTGCCACACATAAACGTTGGCTGTAGGTTGGTGTGGTGACGAGCAAGCGCATCAACTAACGAACGTGTTAGGGTGTGAGTGCTGAGAGGAGCTTTTGTGGAGAGAGACGCTGCTCTTTTTTCATGGTGGAGGGGTTGGTGGGGAGATGAGTTGGGGTTTGTGCAAAGGATGAAGTCAACTGTGCAGAAAGGATTACCGACACCGCGGGGGAAAGAGTGAGACAACAGATACTCTTATGCTGAAAAAAATAAGTGCCTTTTGTATTAGCAGTAAAAGGTGTGCGCAAAACTGGATTGCGTTAGTGTTAGTGGATTGGGATATTCAGGCTGGTATGCAGTAGGAAACTCTAACGGCATCGGAAGGGGGCGTTGGAGGCAACCCGAAAGCGGCTGTGCGATGCGGCTGGTGCATTACCTGACGACTGGTGAAAAAGCGTTCTCTGACTGGCTTGCCGAGCCAAACTTGGTGAGCGAGAGAAAACATAATTCAGAACGGTAGGGACTAAAGAAGCTGTTATGTGAGGTAAGATTTTTCCTGTTTTCAGAGTGTGTTGGCGTTCTGTTTATTAATCAAGGTTAGTCTACATTTTTTATTTTCCAATCATATTTCTGTGTACGTTTTCCGGATCAGTAGTGCGGTGCCTGTGTGGACGCTCAGTCCTGTTTTTTTCGTGCTATTTTCCGTCTCTTTTGTGTCGCTGTTCGAGTGCATGGGGTGATTGGTCATTATAATTAAATAATGGCATCATTAGTGCGGTGCCTGGGTGGACGCGCAGTCCTGTTTTTTTTTTCGTGTTATTTTCCGTCTCTTTTGTGTCGCTATTTGTGTACATGAGGTGATTGGATTTCTTCTTCTTCTTTTTTCATTTATTTTTTGTTCGCGCGTTCGTTGGCCGATGAATTTTATTTTTGTTCTCTTTATATAGTTTTCGATAGAAACGATCCGATTTTTGTTTTTTGAGACAAGCAAGTCGTATTGCTGGATTAAGTCCTTTCCATATCATCGAGGATCGGAAGGCACGTCGACGGATATGTTTTAAGGCTTATGGTATAAAATAATTTTAATGAATGAAGCCCTTCCTACATCACCGTTGATCGGAAGGCACGCCGACGGAGAATTTTTGGAGAATCGCGGTCGAATTAATACTATATTTAAATCCCTAGATAGGTATCTTTCCGCAGCCGGCTGCCTAAGATTTTTAAAATTTCAACCGATAAACAAATTGCTCATGGTCGCATCACCTACCACAGTGAATCCTGACCTCATACCCATCTTACTAACCCCTCAAAACTCATGTGATACTTTGTCGGAGACGCAGTCGATTTGGCGGTCCCATCACTCAAGTATCGGCTAACATTCCCATCCACTTCCCCGTGTCTTACCACTGGTCGTGGCCGGCGTCGGTATTGATCAGCACGATAGGGACCTTTGAAAATTGCGAAGGGGTGATGATTGGTTCCTACTTTTCATCTGTGGTCCACGGAGCAATGTTTGGGGGTCCTGGTCAATAACGAAGTAGCAGCTACGGGTAGACACCAATGCTATGCTAAATTCAAGAAATTCAAGAAATTCAAGAAATTCAAGAAATTAAAGAAATTCAAGAAATTCAAGAAATTCAAGAAATTCAAGATATTCGAGAAATTCAAGAAATTCAAGAAATTCAAGAAATTCAAGAAATTCAAGAAATTCAAGAAATTCAAGAAATTCAAGAAATTCAAGAAATTCAAGATATTCGAGAAATTCAAGAAATTCAAGAAAATCAAGAAATTCAAGAAATTCAAGAAATTCAAGAAATTCAAGAAATTCAAGAAATTCAAGAAATTCAAGAAATTCAAGAAATTCAAGAAATTCAAGAAATTCAAGAAATTCAAGAAATTCAAGAAATTCAAGAAATTCAAGAAATTCAAGAAATTCAAGAAATTCAAGAAATTCAAGAAATTCAAGAAATTCAAGAGATTTAAAAATTCAAGAAATTCAAGAAATTCAAGAAATTCAAGAAATTCAAGAAATTCAAGAAATTCAAGAAACTCAAGAAATTCAAGAAATTCAAGAAATTCAAGAAATTCAAGAAATTTAAGAAATTCAAGAAATTCAGGAAATTTAAGAAATTCAAGAAATTCAAGAAGTTCAGGAAATTCAAGAATCCAAGAAATTCAAGGAATTCAAGAAATTTAAGAAAATTGAAGAAATTCAAAAACATCAAGAAATTGAAGATATTTAAAAAAATAAGGAAATTTAAAATTTTTGAGGAATTTAAGAAATTTAAGAAATCTGAAAAAATAGAAAAAATTAAGAAATTTGAGAAATTTGACAAATTTGAGAAATTTGAGAAATTTGTGAAATTTGAGAAATTTGAGAAATTTTAGAAATTTTAGATATTTTAGAAGTTTGAGAAATTTGAGTAATTTGAGAAATTTGGGAAATTTGAGAAATTTGGGAAATTTGAGAAATTTGAGAAATTTGAGAAATTTGAGAAATTTGAGAAATTTGAGAAATTTGAGAAATTTGAGAAATTTGAGAAATTTGAGAAATTTGAGAAATTTGAGAAATTTGAGAAATTTGAGAAATTTGAGAAATTTGAAAAATTTGAGAAATTTGAGAAATTTGAGTAATTTGAGAGATTTGAGAAATTTGAGAAATTTGAGAAATTTGAGAAATTTGAGAAATTTGAGAAATTTGAGAAATTTGAGAAATTTGAGAAATTTGGGAAATTTGAGAAATTTGGGAAATTTGAGAAATTTGAGAAATTTGAGAAATTTGAGAAATTTGAGAAATTTGAGAAATTTGAGAAATTTGAGAAATTTGAGAAATTTGAGAAATTTGAGAAATTTGAGAAATTTGAAAAATTTGAGAAATTTGAGAAATTTGAGAAATTTTAGAAATTTGAGTAATTTGAGAGATTTGAGAAATTTGAGAAATTTGAGTAATTTGAAAAATTTGAGAAATTTGAGAAATTTGAGAAATTTGAGAAATTTGAGAAATTTGAGAAATTTGAGAAATTTGAGAAATTTGAGAAATTTGAGAAATTTGAGAAATTTGAGAAATTTGAGAAATTTGAGAAATTTGAGAAATTTGAGAAATTTGAGAAATTTGAGAAATTTGAGAAATTTGAGAAATTTGAGAAATTTGAGAAATTTGAGAAATTTGAGAAATTTGAGAAATTTGAGAAATTTGAGAAATTTGAGAAATTTGAGAAATTTGAGAAATTTGAGAAATTTGAGAAATTTGAGAAATTTGAGAAATTTGAGAAACTTGAGAAACTTGAGAAATTTGAGAAATTTGAGAAATTTGAGAAATTTGAGAAATTTGAGAAATTTGAGAAATTTGAGAAATTTGAGAAATTTGAGAAATTTGAGAAATTTGTGAAATTTGAGAAATTTGAGAAATTTGAGAAATTTGAGAAATTTGAGAAATTTGAGAAATTTGAGATATTTGAGAAATTTGAGAAATTTGAGAAATTTCAGAAATTTGAGAAATTTGAGAAATTTGAGAAATTTTAGAAATTTTAGATATTTTAGAAGTTTGAGAAATTTGAGTAATTTGAGAAATTTGGGAAATTTGAGAAATTTGGGAAATTTGAGAAATTTGAGAAATTTGAGAAATTTGAGAAATTTGAGAAATTTGAGAAATTTGAGAAATTTGAGAAATTTGAGAAATTTGAGAAATTTGAGAAATTTGAGAAATTTGAGAAATTTGAGAAATTTGAGAAATTTGAGAAATTTGAGAAATTTGAGAAATTTGAGAAATTTTAGAAATTTTAGATATTTTAGAAGTTTGAGAAATTTGAGTAATTTGAGAAATTTCAGAAATTTGCGAAATTTGAGAAATTTGAGAAATTTGAGAAATTTGAGAAATTTGAGAAATTTGAGAAATTTGAGAAATTTGAGAAATTTGAGAAATTTGAGAAATTTGAGAAATTTGAGAAATTTGAGAAATTTGAGAAATTTGAGAAATTTGAGAAATTTGAGAAATTTGAAAAATTTGAGAAATTTGAGAAATTTGAGAAATTTGAGAAATTTGAGAAATTTGAGAAATTTGAGAAATTTGAGAAATTTGAGAAATTTGAGAAATTTGAGAAATTTTAGAAATTTTAGATATTTTAGAAGTTTGAGAAATTTGAGTAATTTGAGAAATTTGGGAAATTTGAAATTTGGGAAATTTGAGAAATTTGAGAAATTTGAGAAATTTGAGAAATTTGAGAAATTTGAGAAATTTGAGAAATTTGAGAATTTGAGAAATTTGAGAAATTTGAGAAATTTGAGAAATTTGAGAAATTTGAGAAATTTGAGAAATTTGAGAAATTTGAGAAATTTGAGAAATTTGAGAAATTTGAGAAATTTGAGAAATTTGAGAAATTTGAAAAATTTGAGAAATTTGAGAAATTTTAGAAATTTGAGTAATTTGAGAGATTTGAGAAATTTGAGAAATTTGAGTAATTTGAAAAATTTGAGAAATTTGAGAAATTTGAGAAATTTGAGAATTTGAGAAATTTGAGAAATTTGAGAAATTTGAGAAATTTGAGAATTTGAGAAATTTGAGAAATTTGAGAAATTTGAGAATTTGAGAAATTTGAGAAATTTGAGAAATTTGAGAAATTTGAGAAATTTGAGAAATTTGAGAAATTTGAGAAATTTGAGAAATTTGAGAAATTTGAGAAATTTGAGAAATTTGAGAAATTTGAGAAATTTGAGAAATTTGAGAAATTTGAGAAATTTGAGAAACTTGAGAAACTTGAGAAATTTGAGAAATTTGAGAAATTTGAGAAATTTGAGAAATTTGAGAAATTTGAGAAATTTGAGAAATTTGAGAAATTTGAGAAATTTGAGAAATTTGAGAAATTTGAGAAATTTGTGAAATTTGAGAAATTTGAGAAATTTGAGATATTTGAGAAATTTGAGAAATTTGAGAAATTTGAGAAATTTGAGAAATTTGCGAAATTTCAGAAATTACAGAAATTTCAGAAATTTGCGAAATTTGAGAAATTTGAGAAATTTGAGAAATTTGAGAAATTTGAGAAATTTGAGAAATTTGAGAAATGTGAGAAATTTGAGAAATTTGAAAAATTTGAGAAATTTGAAAAGTTTGAGAAATTTGAGAAATTTGAAAAGTTTGAGATATTTGAGAAATTTGAGAAGTTTGAGAAATTTGAGAAATTTGAGAAATTTGAGAAATTTTAGAAATTTGAGAAATTTGAGAAAATTTGAGAAAATTTGAGAAATTTTAGAAATTTGAGAAATTTGAAAAATTTGAGAAATTTGAGAAATTCAAACAAAATCAAAATGTTAAGAAATTTGAAAAATTTGAGAAATTTTAGAAATTCAAAAAATTTAACAAATTTAAGAAATTTGACACATTTAATAAATGTGTGAAATTTAAGAAATTTGAGAATTTTGAGAAATTTGAGAAATTTGAAAATTAGAGAAATTTGAACAATTTTAGAAGTTCAAAAAAAAGAGAAATTTGAGAAATTTAAGGAATTTTTTGTGTCTTTTTGAAAAGCTGCAAAATTTTATGTTTTTTTCATGTTAGCTTTTGAGTAGTTTAGAATCCTTTTGTCATTTGTACTCCACATTTTTTAAACAATTTGTCGGTTGAAAATTTCGTTTGAAAGTTCTTTTTTCCAGCTATGAACAAAGTTTAAACTTTAGTTGACTTTGCAACATAGTTGATTTTATTCAAATATCTCTCAAGCTCTAAATTACTACCATTAAATAATAATTCAACCGTGTTAATCCCATGTTACAGTTCCTCTGATAATTAACTTGTCATGTCTGGATAACGTGTTAACCCAGGTTATGGTCCAACCCTGCCACGAGTTGGCCCCCATGTAGTGTTACCCCTTTACTTCTGGCAGGTCTCGTTTTTCGACGACCACAACTGGAAACCCAACTTGCCCCCCACACACATTCGTTTCGTCTAGTCTGGCCGCTGGTGTCTAGTCTATGCAACTGAGTCAACAAAATTGCAAAAAAAAGCAAAAATACCAATGTAGTAAACATGTAGGCCACACCACCAACCCGCGTGTTGGATCTCAAACTCAACCACATCATCTGGCGTGAAGACCAGCTCAACCCACTCTAAAGATCTCCCCCCTTCAGTCCTTCACCCCTTACAATCTTTTCTGGCTGGACCTCGCGACACTGTTTAAAAAAATCATGTAATTTTCTCTAACAAAGTGTGTAATTTTACATATTCCATCAAAAAATGTAAAATTACATGTTAGAATAGGTAAAATTACACCAAAGTAGGTAAGTTAATAATACTTGAAGAATGTTTACATCTTTTACGTGTAGTTTCACATTTCAACAAAAATTAATGCAAAATTACATAACTTTTTTTGTACTGTGTAGGAAGAAGGTTGCGCAAAAGCCCTCTTTACACTCTTTTCCTCCTTTCTGCCAGCTCAGTTTTGTTCGCACAAGATGAGATGCAGAAAATGGAAGAAACCGCGCGCGCGCTCCGAAGATCCGTAGATCTCGTTGGACGGACACTGGTTCCGCGTAACAGGAGCCAGATCGCTCAGATGGTGGATGGTGGCCGTCGATCGATGCTGTGTTATTATCTTGTGCGATCATCATCGTGATTCGGGCAAGTGTGATATACCTCGTATGAGGCCGAGCAGTTTGTGTGCGATATGATTGAAGTTTGAAGAATGGGGTATGGTAATGTAACGTGATTCAACCCTTTTTCGGTGACCCAGATGGGCTGAAATGTGCTGGAAAATATGCTGTAATCGTGTGTCGTTATGCAACCTTAGGGGGTATTGAATGATTTAGGTTCAATTGATTTAGAATTTGTTTAGAAATTTTCAATTATGAATTTTCTAAAAGCCAACATATTTTTGTTAGATGACGTTTGAACATACAATTCAGACCTGTAATGGAAGGCGAAAATTTACATTTGAGCATACGCAGTAAAACAACGTGTAAATTTCGAACTATAAATTGTACGGTTTATTACATTTTTATGATGTAAATTTATCTCAGTTTTGATTGAAAAGTGGCAATACGCCGGAAAAGAAGTAAATTTACACATTTTGAGAGGTAAAATTACACATTTTTTCAGACTTAAAAATGATGATAAATAATGTAAAATGAAATGCAAGTTGCGTGGAAATTTACATAACATCGCATGGAAAATTCCAAGTTTACGTGTGATTTGGCAGGTTACACCAAAATTCCACAATTTCATTAGATTTGACTATTCCATGAAGTGGAAAAATACTTTTTTATTCTGTGTATAACACATAAAAATATAAGTCAGTGCAAAAATCATGAAAAAAATACATCATTCAACGGTTTCCCACCAATTATGTTAACTCAAAATAACTCAACGGTTCCAATGCCCAACCCACCTTAAATTTACTTCTCATCTCATGTAACAAGGTAATACACACTCTCTGGCCCACAAATACGACGCAAACCGTGTCTGTGGCCCACGGAAATTGATTTCTTCTCGGTTCGAGTATTGTTTCTTATACTCTGGCCAAAGGCAGTTGGAAAAAAGAGCTTTTCACGAACAATGCAGTGACGTAAAAGCGCGCGGAAAAATTTGAAAATTGGGCGCGGTAAGAAAAAAACCGTCGAACTTTTGGACTTAAAAAACGAGCTTCAGATCGATGTAACTGTTGGGGGTGGAAGGTACTACTGGGGCTTAAGATGGTTCCAAACTGTCAAACGAGGACCACCGGTGTTACCGAGGCGTAGAAAATTTCAGTTGCAAATTGGTTGAAGCACAATGGAACTGTTTGGGGCAGGGTAGTTTGTAGAGCAGTAGGTTTCCACCAACTCTCGAAAGTGGAGCAACGAGTTTGGGAAGAGTAATTTTTGGTTTAGAAATGGCCAAACTTTGAAAGTTGGAAATGACAGCAAATGTCATGCGATGAAAATGGGGTTGGAAAATTGTGCAAAATAAAAGGCTGTTGTATAATTGGGACTACTGTCTGCTTGGTTAAAAAAAGTTTCTGAACATTTCAAGCTTTTTCTATTTCGTCGTAGTCACCGTTTGACCTTCATTGATCCCAAAAAAAAAAATGATTTAAATCTTGAGATCTGTCACTATTGTGCTATCTTGACACTACCTGACAACAGCTGTAAGTGTGACAACTGGCCAAAGGAATATTAGTCAGAGCGCGTTTGACACACGTACTTGATCGACGACTGTAAATACTTTTAATTATAACTCGGGACTCCGGTAACGAAATTAAATCAAACTTTGGGACAATGCACAGAATGGAAAAACCAAACAAAACGTGTTTTTGTTTACATTGCGTTTAGTTTTATTTTTTTTTTTCAGGGTCAAAAATTAAATACGTTTTTCTCGGAACGTCAAAAAGCGACGTGCGACAAGATAGCACGACAACGTCAATTTGGAGCTCAATTTACACTGAAAAAAGTTATATTAAACAGGAAAAGTAGTAAAATTACACATTTTTTTCTGACATAAAAGGTGTACCCCATCCCAGATGTAATAGGGTATATGACCCTATTTTGGACCTAGTACCTATTTTGGACCTATTTTTATTAATCGAGGTAGTTCAGGCTTTTAAAGTACGAATTCACTGAATCCAACCAACAGAAAGTGTAGGCAGGATCGTTTTGTATCTTACCTCTTCCAAAAATGTTGAAATTTTTGATTATTTCCGCTTTTTCAGCCACATTTTCCAACGCCATTCGAACTTCCTTTCATTTTCCTAGCACATCGATTAGGTCCAAAAATTCCGGCCTCGTTGCTTATCAGATTTGGCTCGCGCCACCTTGATGATTTTTTCTGTTTTGCACTGACACCAAGCAATTTCGTCCGGTTTCCGAGCAATGTAACTGTTGCTTATTTAACTCTCTCTTGTTTTCCGTCACTAAACCATTGAAATAACTATTCTATTATCGAAAAAAACTCATTTCAAAATATTTTTTCAAATCAGCCGCGTTGGATCAGTTTTTGGAGCTACTTTGCCGTCGGTTCAAGGCTGTCACCAACACATGCATAACAAGGTGTTGCCAGTTTTGTTTATCAATTTATTTCGATATTTCATTGAAATTGACTGAAATTTTTACATTTAATATTTTAAATTGAATTTCTTTACTGTTTTTATTTGAATGAAATCTAAGCTTTAAAAAGCAAATGATTAACAGAAACAATGAAAATATGTTTTTTAAACGATAAAAATGCAAATTGATGCTAGAGATTTAGATGATTGTTAGGACCGATTGCAAAGTATCCCAAAATTTGAACAGATGTTGATTTATTTTTGTCTTAACATCATTATCACCAATTTAGCCGCATATATTTTTAATTTTTGCTTCAAAAAAATGCAAACTGGCTACCCTGTTGGAATTGAAGGGAAAACGATTGAAAACCCTAAAGGGTCTAGTTCATTAAATCGTCAGCTGTCACCGTGACAGGAGCTGTCAACATCGTTTACGAGTGGTTTTTGAAAAAGTCGTATGAATTAAATTTAAAAAATCTTGAGTTAGTTTTAAAAAGATCCTAAGTGCTAGTTGTAAACAAATAAATTTTTCGATTAGTTCTCGATCGATTTACGAATTATAAATAAAAAATGCTTTGAATTATCATTTGCACGTCTTTTAAATGCTCTTTACTGGAAAACAAACAAAATTTGGTTTGGTTCAAAAAAAAAAAATCAAAAATGTGTCGGAGATCGTGATGGCCTTTAAGCCATATTGCAAACTAATCAGAGAAATATACAAATGGAAAATATATTTTTGTAAGTTTTATCTGATTTTTGCACATTTATCTATATATAATTTTTAAAAATACAGGTATAACGATTTTTTAACAATTGGCAGCGTTGGTTTATAATAAATTACACTTTTAATTTTTACCGTGTCAATCATGTTAGAAACACAATTAAACCAGCTAGAAAAATAAAAATCTTCGAAAAAAAAAGCAAAGAGGTTAATGCGATGTTAACATTATGAATTTTATGATTTGAGACATATAGCCGGGGTGACTTGGATAGGTTTGATATTTTTCCGAAAAATGAAGAATAAAAATTGAATACGTACGGAATGGTTTGGAATCATACTGACCGTGGTAGAGAAGTGCTCAAAGTATCTCATGTAGAACTTTTAATGAAATTTTGAAAAGTTTAAAAAGTTAGTTAACTATAACTAAGAAAATGTTGATAAATAGCATTATTTTCATCTTCTCAACGTGTCATGATTTTTTCAATGAACATGATTTTGAATCGTAAAACGGAATGCATTTTCGGATTCTTCGGTCAATCTTCTACTAGGAAAAGGTTAATTAAGTAATATAAATATTATTAAATATTTTTTTTTTTTGAAACATAGTTAAAAAAATCTCATAATTTTAAGGCATTTCCAGTAAAACAAATTTTATTAAAAATGTGAAAACTTTTGATTCAGTTATACATGTAATATAAATCCATAATTTAATAAACAAAACTAGTTTCAACGAATTTCAGGCAAAGTTCTAAATTTTTAACAATATTACCTAAAATTTATATGTATTATATTAAAAAGCTTATAAACATAATTAACTAAGTATTGACATAAATGATTTTCTTAAAATTATATCAGCAACCTAATTGATGATAAGTTCGAAGTAAAAATAATGTTTGAAAATCTCAAATCTGCTTTTAACAAAACAAACTATGACTATCAAAGGCACCCTGGTATTCAAACAAAGATTTTCTTCAAATATTACATTTTTTTTTAAAGTGCAACATGTAGTTAAACTTTTTGTCAAGCAACTGTAAAGTTTAACATGTCAGATGAGAAAGTTTCACCAAGTTACAAGCTATAATCTCCCTTTAAAATTTCTTGATTGTTTAATAATACATATTTGAACATAAGCTCTGCGTAAAATTTAGAACCTTTTTTCATTGTAACTTGTTATGTATCTGTGTCATTCATTTAATTTTAAGATAAGGTGTTGTCTTTTATGTTCTAATGCTTGAACAATTAGGTCGTAAGAATATGCAAATTGTAAATAGGACAGAGACCTGCTAAAGATGCGTGAGTTTCCATTCAATATGATTAAAACACGTTTTCAAATTCAAATCCAATGTTTCATCATAATTGTTTAATTTCTGAAATAAATATTTTCCAAATTATAATCGTGGATAGGCCCTTTGGTTTATCAAACCGAGTTTTTGTAAGTGTGCGTGTTGCCGCCGCACGCCGCAATTCGAGTTGTCCAAATTTCAACCAATCAGAGTGTGGGTCCAAAATAGGTTCAGCGATGTCTCCAAAATACATTCAATAAGTCCAAAAAGCATCCAAAAAATGTTTTACTTGAAATGCTTATAACAATGGAATGGTTAAATTATTTTAAATTTACAATAGTACACTTTTTAAAGCATAAATTAAGGCACAAAACAATCCTGAAACGAGCCAAATTAGTTAGACCGTTCCTGAGAACTATGCGAAATATGTTGACGCTTTGCATAGTAGGTCCAAAATAGGGCCATATACCCTATGACCATGATTTTTTTAAATTGTGAAGTTAAATAAAAACCTATGGAGTTTAAACCTTTTGAACCCAAGTTCTTTTTTCATTTTTTTCAGTTAAAAAAAAAACATCTCAAATAATCAAACAACCAGGGTGGCACACGATGACATGATCGAACACGTTTTAAACTGGACGCTTCTGGAAATGTGTTCAAGCAAAAACAAGCGCACCCATGTTCAGCGCTAAACGGCTAAACTCACCCTTTCAGGTTTCGGTGTCACGTTCTTCCGGTTACTCTCCTGCTTCTCTTCTTTTCACTCCTTTCTCCCTTCCTCGTTCGCGTCGTCGCCGCGCAGTGTCCACTTGCTTTTTGTTTTGACGACAATCTTCTTCTTTACAACTTCTTCACTCTCTCTCTCTCGTTTTCTCCCGTTCTTTCTCTCAATCTCAAGCTCCTTTGTTTACGCGGTCAAGGCAGTGATTTTAGCGTAAAAATTACCCTTTTTCAATTGCTCACACGCACACACTCGCACTCCTATTTTGCACCCGTTTTGCTTCCTTTTATGAACGAGATAAAAATGCACTTGCACCAACACTACCGACGCACTTGCAGAAAAAAACTTGTTTTCGGGCTACTTGGATGGGCTCTTCAGCTTCTTCGTCGTCGCACACACAGCTTCCGACAACAAAACCGCGCTCTACCAATACACTCTCACCACCCCTTCAATGACGATGATGACGGTCGGGGCAAGTTTGTTGACGTTTTGGGATGCTGGCGCGAGAGAGAGGGAGATTGAGCGGCCGACCGCGCGTGTTGATAACCTTCCTAGAAGATGGGAGAAAGAAGAAACAACGAAAAAGAAGAAAAGAAGATGAGTTAGGGGTGAGATGAGAGGGAGAAAGTAAAACAAAGGCGAGGTAAATTTTCAAGTGGAACAGATTCAGCGCGTTAAACTCACAAACACGTGTGAGTGTGTGTGCGAGTAACGTGTGTGCGTGCGTGTGTGTGTGCGGGCGTCTCGATGCACGTGTGGAGAATAGCAAGCGGTGCTTTTTCTTCAGCTGGCAGTTTGATTTTGGATTCAATGGATGCTGCGATGTGGAGCGCCGGCTGGTGGCGTGGTTTCTTCCTGTGCGAATTGGGTTCTTTTTTTTTTGCGGAGGTGGGGGATGAAAAAAGGGGATGCGACAACAATGGAGCATCAATTTTGGGGTGCTTTCACCGCGTAATAAGCTGTCAATAACCGGAGAAAAGGCGTAATAATCGAATCAGTACAAGGGCGGAACTTTGACCAAAACTAGAGCTTTTTGAACTATTTTATAAAAGGCAGAAGAAATCGTGCTTGGTTTGTCTTTATTCGTTTAAGAGAGACACAATCCGAATATCTTTCTCAGTGAGTGCTCAATGAAACACTTTCGTTCGTGATTCTTCCATCGCCAATTGGGTCCTAAAATGAAGCTTAGATTGCTGATATTATTGTTCACAGCGATAAAGCTTATTTTTCTGAGTACAATGACCCTTTGTACGAACATAAAGAGCTTAAAATGGATTTTTAAATCAATTTTGAAAAATTAACCTCGCGGTCCTTCTTGACAGAAAAGCTCCTACTTGACAGGTCGTTCCAAGGGGACCATAGTTGATCCATCGAAAAAATGTTGTCTTGTCAAAAAAAAATTTTGCATTAAAATGAAAAAAAGTGATCAGAAATGGTTTTTAATCGTGTTTTTTACCGTTGTACATAAAAATTGGCATAGGGCTTTAGTACCCAATTTGCTTAGACTTGGGATATGGACTGAGGATTTGGTCAACCCGGTCAACCTAACTCCAAATTATTCGAAATCAGTGGTAAAACTGACTAGAGATCACGAACTCGTCGTCGATCCAATCGCTTGAATCGTCAGCGCGCACCCAACCACTCCATTCGTTTGGCCGTCAATTTGGACTTTTCATTGTGTCACTTGCTGTCAAATGTGTCTAGGAAGTTTTTGGCACAAAATTGTGACCAAATCATTTTGAAAACATTGATTTCAAGCAATCGCATCAATGATTGAATCGCGACCGATCGCAGACGATTTTGAATCAGCTCCGAGCAGCGGAGAGCGATTGGCATGTCTGAGCAGATCGCATACTAGCCGATCAGAGAGAGAGAGGATGAGTAGACGAGAGAGTATTCAGTAGTTACCGATAATTTTACAGACGATAACTTATTTAAATTTACTTTTCAAACTTAAATAGTTCTTTTGAAAAATTATTTTGTAATTAAGATTAAGAAAATAAAGATTTAAGAAAATAAAAAAAACTTAACATGGAACATATCCAGCGACACAAAATTTTCGAAAGTCTAAGACTTTATCGAATACTATAATTTTTACAAAATACTGTGTTATTTTGGAAATACTCAAGTTTAAATCATTTATAATATCGTTTTCAAGCTACGTTAAATTTTGTAGAGATGTTGACTTCATCCGAGTTTTAAGTGTAAAATTCTTAAATTTTTACACAAAAAACCGTATTTTTTAAATACCTATAATTGCAGTACGGGTACCAAATATCGTAAAATTTTTGAAGATTTTTTCAACACCATTGCTTTAACTGTTATAATTTCCTTGTTTTTAGAAAACAAATATTTCAAATTTGATTAATAAGAAAAACATTTATTTGAAAAAAGCTCTTCATTTAATTTTGTTTAGATTTTCACTACATCATAATTTTCCAAAAAATTAAGGGATTTTAAAAAAAAATAGAAATATTTTTAAACCAGAACTCTGATGTAGTGATTTTTTCTCAAAATTTCACGTCGTTTGGCACCCATTGTGCCATATTTTTTTAAAAAATATGGTGTTTTGATAAAATGTATTTAACACTAAAAATTTAACGTATTCAAAATCTACACCAAATTTCGCGTCGTTTGATATCAAATCAAACTTGAAAAATAGTATTTAGAAAAATTAAAAAAAAACTTAAAATCTATTTTTTTTTTTTCAAACCTGAATTTGGGGACCACAGATCGGAAAAAGACGTGAAACTCAAAGAAAAAAATATTTTCATAAATTCATTGATATTTTGCAAATAAGTGATGGTTCCACAACTGTACACAGTAAACAAATGTGTAAATTTGGAAGCTGTAATTTTGGAAGCTTGAATATTAACTCTTATATGATGTAATTTTACCTCAATTTAGACTGAAAAAGTGACATTACACCTAGCATTACACGTTTCTAGTGGTAAAATTACACATTTTCAGAGGTAAAATTACACTTTTTTCTGACATAAAAGATGTACCCCTTCCAAGATGTAATATTACCATTATTTTTTTTCTGTGTAGTGATGAATGTTTGACAAAAGGTCGAAAGACATAAGGTCGAATGGATAGAATGTCAATCGAGTGGACAAAAGACCGAATTTCTTTCAACAAAAAAAATGTGATCCTAAACGAATAAATAACAGTTTTCATTATTTTTACTTCCATATTTATTAAATTTTGAGCTCTACTTAAAAAAAACATTCATGAAAATCGAAGAAAGAAGGGTTTAAATTTAAAAATTAAATTGAAATATTTTTTTAAAGTGTGGATAGGATACAAAACTTCATACATTCAAGAGTCAAGACTTTTTCGCTCTTTTTTGAAACTGTTTATGTTTGTAAGAAAGGAAAGATGAAATATTCCAACCATCATTTTTTTTTAATGAGCTTAGTAAAAACTTCCAAAATATTTAAAAATCAGATCTTTTTAAAAAAATACTGCGCAAAGAATAGGACTGTCAATATTATTAAAAAATATATATATTTTTCTGCGGAATAGAAAAACAACTTAAAAAATGGTTTGGAAGTCATTCTATTAGTAAGAAAACAAATTTATCAAGAATATTTTAAAATTTATAACTATTACTTTTTGTTTATTATTTTTTACACATTCGACCTTTTGATCTTTCGACTCTTTGTCCAATTTCGACGTTTTGTCTATTCAACCTGATGTTTTTCGACCTTTTGTGCTTCCACTTTTTTCAAGTTTCCAGCGTATTTTTATGAGGTTCTGACTGCATAAGAAATTCAAAACATGATGAAAAATACAAATTCAGCTTTTTTTTTTTCAAAAGAGCATTTTTTGGCGCCTGCGTAAAACAAACTAAGCAAAAATGTTGTTGGGATTTATGTTTATTTTAAATATATTATTATTTATTATCATTTGAGTGGTATTTTTTACTTGTTTGATCTGTATTTTATATCTGATGATTTTTTTTCCGTTTAGTTGAATGTTTTATCTTTAAAATTAATTAAAATGAGATATTAATAAACAAATCAAAAAATTTCTCAGTGAATTTTAAGTTTTAACAAAAAGCTCCTCTCAAGCAAAGAAAATGATCTCTTTTCACCAGTCCAAACACACACACTCAAAAAGCTCCTCAAATAACCCCAAAAATCCGCTATTTCTCTGCACAAATTACTGAAACACACGCACCAAGAAGCCCAAAATGGAGAGATATAATGTGGTGCAAGCCACCAAAAACCAAAAAAAAACAGCGAAAAAAAGCAAGATCTTCCAGAAGCAATTGTTTCACCTGGTTTTGATACTTCACCGAGTTTGAAAAATTCCGGACGTCGGCTTTCTTCCTCTTTTCAGTTCTTCCTCTGCACACACACTCTCTTGCGATGCTGAGCCCCTGTGTGAGTGGGTGATTTCGATTGTTTTCGCTACTCTTGTGTGTGTTTCGCTCTTTTGTTGTTTTAAATTGTTTTCAATTTAGCTGATTTACCACAGACAACAAAGTTGAAGAGAAGGAAGATTTTATTTTTCAAGAAACGGACTCGCTCCAGAGATAATGATGGTTAGAAAAGGAAAAAAGAACGTAGAGAAAAAGACGCAACAAAAAGGAAAACAAAGCAACCAATTCGTTCGCGCAATTCTTTTATCTTTTCTCCTTTCTCTCTGATTGCCTCTTTTTCGTCTTGTTTCTTTCTTTTTTTCTCGCGGGTGTTCTTTCCGTTACTTCTCACTCTTTTGCTCATTATTTCGGTGTTTGGCGCACAAAACCACAAAAAAATCAAGTGTGTTTGATGAATGAAACGAGTCTTTGGCTTAAAAACAAAAGAAAAAGTACGACTTGACAGCACACGTGTCTAATACGGTGCGGACGATAACCTCAAACAAATGTGTGTGTGTGGAGTGTGAAGTGTCATCCACGTCGAGTCTGTTTAGTTCTGAACGGGAACGCCTAATTAGCGGATGATGGTAACAGTTAAGGTGGTCTTCATCGCAAAGTTGATTACTTCGAGGTTTGCTCATCTGATGAGTCTGTGACATGGTTGACAGTTTGAACCACTTTGACACAATACTGACTTTTAATTGTCAAATTAATCTGTTTATGTTTTCCTCCAGTAATTGGGAACAAAACTTCTGCATTGTTCATCCGAGAAATTTTAATCATTTGTAGCGTTTAATGAACCGAACATAACCTCACTCTCGTAACATTGTTTACCTACGCAGAGAGCTCAATGTCAAGAAAAGTAAAAGTTTGTCGGACGATACTTTTTCCACACAATTGTATTCTGATTAGGCGTTCCCTTGGGCAGGGCCAATGCACCTTTTCAAGACAAAGCTAACTTTAAACTTTTGATAAAACTTATCTCACGCACATCACGCGCGTAGCTGTCAAAAGCCCACCACAGAGACACGCCATCCAGTCGGAGTATTTATGAAAACTCACACAGAAAGTGAAATTTCCTTACTACCATGGGTAAATCTTCTTCTTTTCCATTGTAAACGCCACCCTCCTCCTCCACTTTTGTGTACACATTGTACTGCATTGTAAGTGTGAAGTGTGTTGTTGATATTGGAGTGGAGTGGCGCCCTCTTTTGTTGTTGTTGCGTACATCCAAATCTCAATGACATATTACAAATGCCAACCCGCGTCACTTCCCCGAGCTCGGTTTGTTTACAGTTGCCACCTGGTACGGAATTCACACTTTAGCAGAGTGATTATTGTGCGTTTAGGACGGTGATGCACTTGCCCTTCGGGCTAGAAGTTTGTTTGTAGACACTTTTTGACATTCAAGGTGACGTTTTGCGTCTTAAAGCAGAATCACATCTGTTCAGCTGTGTCCTCGTTTCAACGAGCTCAAAGCTGTCGAAATTCCGTTCAATTGGCAGCACTGACAGTGACATCTGTCAAATTTTCTGTTACCAAACTGCATTGTTTATCTTTTTGACATTTGTGTAGCACAGACAAAAAGACATCAAACTTGCAGTTATCATGCAAAATTCTCAAAAATTCAGCTGCCTTTTCATCAACAAGAAACCTCCACACTCACACACGCTTAATTACACGTCAAAAGGAAATTGCCAGCCAAAAGGCCCCCAAAAGTGGCATGTAATCGGCAACGTAAATGTAACTCTAATTTCTCGACGCGCCATCATCATCCCCAATCATACTTTTCCCTCTTGAAGCATCATCATTTTCTCTGCCTCCTCCCTCACCCTCAGCTTCTTCTTCCTCCACCCTTTTTAAACGTAAATATCAACAACAATTTGGAAAACATTGAACTGTCGAACGAATCGACGAAGCTCGCGCACACCAAAAAAGGCCTCTTCCGAAAAGGTCGAAATATGGTGGGATAATTTTACATAAAAATATAATTTTAGATGTAAACACCACATCAACTGTTACGCCCTTTCGGAATGTTACCTTAAACCTGTTCTTTTTCGAGACAAAAGCAACTTTGCAAAAAAAGGTCTTTTTAAATTGACGGAGCGCCCACTTTTAAATTCACCACGCCCGCAATTAGGGCTCTCTTGATGAACCTTCAACTTGAAATTAACGTTTTTGCGCCAACACAAGTCGATGACAAACCCTTCACCGACGTCAACCCCGGCATAAAAACAACAACATCAACAAAAAGGGCACAACAATCATGTTTATCAAGTCGCTTTTTAACACACACGAGAAAAAGAAGAAGACTGCAACGAGAGTGTGGTGAATTCTTTCCCGAAAAACCGGCTTTCGCACGTGTGTGTGTGTGTGTGTGAGGCTGTGTTGGTGGAAGAGATCGTGACAGACAATTGTAACCGGGCGGCAAGTCGTGAAACGATGCGTGAGGCAAGTTTAAAGATTGCGGTAAGGTGTTTAAATGAAGGGAGATGGTGAGGAGAACTAGCTCGTCTAATGAGGTGGATTTATTCGTTTTATGGAGAAAAAAACTTATTTTG
Organism: Culex quinquefasciatus; assembly: GCF_015732765.1. Lineage (NCBI taxonomy): Eukaryota > Metazoa > Arthropoda > Insecta > Diptera > Culicidae > Culex > Culex quinquefasciatus. The sequence goes on from NC_051861.1 coordinate 109,078,053, forward strand.
AACAGTTTTGACATTGCTCAAATTGTAAATTTTACTTGAGAATGTTTGTAAGTGTTTATAAACACTTCCTAATACCCCATAAGAAATAAGCGAAATTTTAGCGTGTAGGGCCAACATCTATTAAAACTGACTCGATACTCAAAACTTACTCAAAGTGAACTGTCACGAGAGCAAGTGGGATAGACTGTTTGTTTACATCCAAGGTTTCACCCTTTTGAAAAGTTACTACAGAGAGACACTCCCATTCACGGCGTTCCAGCAGGGTTCTAGCACAGCACAGAGCTGGACATTCTTAAGAGTATCCTAGCAGAAATGTCCCACCATTCTAGCAGGATTCTGACAGAACCAGCTCTGCAAGAATATTTCGTGACTGGGTTATGCTGCTGTCAAACATTTGCAAAACATTTTAAAATTTGTCAAGCAAACTTTTGTGTCAGTTTCTAATCTATGGTCCAAAACATTGAAATGTCACCTCGAGTTTTCTTCTTTTTTCATTTACATTTAAATTCAGTTTGTTTTGTTTCAATTGGCTGATGCACAAAGAGATTTGTTTACCTTTTTTTGGAAACCGGGTCTCTCCCGGAAAAGATCCGGCAGCAATTTATATTGATTTGACGTTTGCTGAGGGCGCCGAAAAGTTTGGTTATGTTCTGCTTGCAAAAGACAATGAACTGTTCGAAACAGAATCTGAAAAAAGAGTCAGTATTCGGACAGTTAAGTTGGAGTGCTGCAAGCTATCTTGACAAATCGACGTCGTCGTGCTGCAAAAACTAGAGCACGCAATGTAAACAATAACAAACATACGTTTTGTTTGGCCGACCATTATGTGCAATGTCCCGCAGTTTGGTTGAAATTGGTTGCTGGAGTCCCGAGTTATAGTTACAAATGTTTACGGCAGTCTAACTTGTACGTGCGTCAAACGCGTTCTGACCTGAAATCTCTTTGGCCAGTTGTCGCACTCACATCAATTTTCAGGGAGCGACAGGATAGAAGATTGAAACTACTTTCATATGTAAAGTGACAAAAACGGAGTTTTTTGGTTTTCATTGAATATCTCAGGATTGAAATCGAATTTTGGGGATCTGTGAAGGTCAAAAGGTGAGCCATTGTGAGCTGCACAAAATGGTGTTCTTAACTCAATTTGGCCCAAAATGCACGTACGACAAGTTAGCACGACGGCAAAGGAATGTGAATCCAGTGGTGCCAGTTTATTTATTTTTTTATTTTGGAATCAGCATTAACATTTAAAATGGGCCAAAAATTCAATATTACGCATATTTGATTCCAAAATTTTCATATTGTTTTTTTAAGTATCATAAAATTTCACAAATGTTTCTTTTTACAACATTGAATATTGGGCCATAAGTTAGTGAGATATGTTTGGGAATGTTTGGATGAGACTTAAAAAATTTCAACTTTCTTGTTTCTTTTTTTTTTTGCTGTATTTCAGCAACCAAAGAAAAAATGTTTAAAATTTCAATCTTCAACGTTTCTAAGGTAACTTTATTGGAAATTTTCTGAACTTCAAAAGAAAAATATTTTCAAGAGTGTACAATCATGGACACTTTAAAAAAATCGAAAATCGGAAATTATTCAGTTAAAATTAAGCTTCAAATTAATATCTTGAAAACAGTACACTATTTTAAAAAAATCTTAAAAGCCAGTGTCTAAAAAAATGACTATAATTTCTATTTCGAAAAATCATTTTTTTTTTTCAAAAAATCATGACTTGGCGGCCAATATTTTGTTCAAACTTCTCTATGATCCCCTAAAGTCCCCTAAAGTATATAAAAAAAACCTTCAAAAATCAAAAAATAAGGATTTTGGAAAATTGTTTTTTTAGAATAAAAAGTTAATTAAGAAATCAACAAAAAATCTGTGTGTGGAAGACCCCACAAAGTTTCAACCAAATAAAAAAATATAAACTGAGTGAATTTCACTAAGAGTTCATCGAAAATTAGTGAAACGTTAATTGAAAAGCAAAATAGTAAAATTCAAAAATCATCAAACTTTTTCAACTCAGCTTTGAAATATGCTTCCCCGAGCAGACGGAAATAACATGGGAATAACATTTTTTGATATTTGGTAATACTTTGCCAATAACATTTTATGTTATTTATAACAAGATTTGTTATTCTGCGTTATGATTTTTTTGTTATTGGATTGTTATTGTAATACCAGACTAATAACATTTTGAGATATTTTTCGAACAAATCTTTGTTATTATTTTTTGTTATTTTACAACTAGTCTTCAATAACAAAAAATGTTATTTGAATGTTATAATTTTTTACTCAAATTTTGCTGGGCTTTCAAAATTTGGATGCCACAAAAAAACTATTATTCAGATAAGAAAACAAATCTCCAAAATTCATCATTTTCAAGGTTTATCCTAATTTATTCTAAATTTTAATGCTTTTAAATTGATCTAAATTTCTATTATTATTTAAAGGAACAAGTTTTAAATACAAAACTGTTTGTTTTGAAACTTAGACGATCAATATTTTATGTATTGATTTTTTTTTTGAGAAAAAAATGGAAATTATTATGTTGCTTTTATAAGAAACCTGAAGAAATATTTAGACCTTTTCTAATAAAAACTCCCGATCAAACTTTTTTTCTGGTTGTTTTTGAACACCTAAAGCGGATATTAAATCGTCTAAGAGCAAAAAACGTCATAAATGTTGATTGAAAATTAAGCCTCAGAGATGAAAGTAATTGTTTTGATTTTTTAAGGGTTACACATACAGTCCAGACTCGATTATCCGAAGGCCATGCACAGTGAAAAAAATCTGTGTAAAATCGCATGCAAAAGCATGCACATCACCTTTGTGAGCAAAAGCATGTAATATTGTAAGAGAATACGTGTACACAAAAAACATGTACTGAAGAAAAATAATCAGGTCGGTTCACCCCAAAAATAACATCAATCCGGTGAGAGTCATATTCAGATTACCAAGTCTGCGCCCCAACCCGCTCGGCTATCTCGCCGTTGAGTAAATAGTTGGATCAATACCAATCTAACAGTAGGTTTTCCGTACGTCGTATACTGTGTTGACTGCATACGATGTATGGGGAACCTACAGCAACATCGGTGAAGATCCTTTTATATTCATAGCGGCAAGATAGCCGATAGGCTTGGGGCGCGGACTTGGTAATCTGAATATGACGCTCGCCGGATTGATGTTATTTTTGGGATGAGCAGACCTGTTTTTTTTCTTTGGCACATGCTTTTTGTGTACACGTTTTCGCATACAACATTACATGCTTTTGCTCACAAAGGTGATGTGCATGCTTTTGCATTCGATTTTACCATCGGATTTTTTGCTGTGTGGTTAAATTGTAATTGTAATTTTATTTGGCAACGATATCCTGTTAGTTAGACTTTTTATCACTTCGGACAATCGAATCACGATTTTTTTTTTGTTGGCTTTTTTTTTAAATGGAGCACTGTTGAGCTCAAGTATAACCCTGGAACTGCTCTAAAGTGATTCAAAATTTCAAAGTTGATTTGATGATAAAAGTAAGAAATTTAAAAAAAATGTTTGTGATTCGATTATCCAAAGTCTCATACAAACCTTCAGATAATCGAACTTCGGATAATCGAAAGTTTGGAAAATTGAATCTGGACTGTATTTTGATTTACAAGATTTTATAGAGACGAAAAAGCATTGGAATTTTGGTGCTTTTTTTTCTCCCAAAAGAGGTAAAATTATCTTTAAAATAAGTTAAATGGACAATGGCCAGACCCGTGGTAAAGGGGTATGCGTGATTGCCTCTCACCCAGTCAGCCTGGGTTCGATCCCAGAAGGTCCCGGTGGCATTTTTAGAGACGAGATTTGTCTGATCACGCCTTCCGTCGGATGGGGAAGTAAATGTTGGCCCCGGACTAACCTAGAGGTTAGGTCGATAGCTCAGTCCTCGGTTTCTCGGTGGAGTCGCTTGTAGGCAGTTGGACTCACAATCTAAAGGTCGTCAGTTCGAATCCCGGGGTGGATGGAAGCTAAGGTGTAAAAAGAGGTTTGCAATTGCCTCAACAATCAAACCTTCGGACACTTAGTTTCGAGTAGGAATCTCGCAATCGAGAACGCCAAGGCAATGCTGTAGAGCGAATAATTTGATTTTTTTTATTGAGTGTTGATATTTCCACGCAACAGTCAATTGTTGCGTAGCACCACTTCCCAAACACGAACGGGAACTTCAAGTGTCTAAATGGGAATCGTCACGTAACGTAACGCAACACTTTTCGTTTTTCTGGATTGACACCGCATCAGAAATAGAGCCCTTAGGACAATTCTAGATCTTTTCAGAACAAATAAAATTGCTTGACTTAACAACTTTTTAATTGCAGAAAAAAATAAAATATGAAAATCAAAAATTTATTAAAATAAGTTCCCCATTAAATTCTTATAGAATTGATGAAGTTTCATCCCAAACTGCATACAAATCTCTTTGAACCTCAGATTTGAATAACCCTTACCAGACGCCAATAATGAGCTAATCCTCCTTCTACCATCATAAAATTTTAATCATCAGTAAGCAATCCCAACCTCAGACTTGCCGCGAGTAAGAAGAAACGGAATAAAACCTTGCTCTGCCCAATCCAAAGAGCCCGTATTATTTCGCCTTCTATCATCTTCATCACCCTCTGCTAAGCCCATCACAGAGTAGACGACCTCGGTCCAGAGTGACGATGTCCAACGTCCCTCTCGCAGCATCCAGCAAATCCAAAATCCAGACAAGAAAGACCAATACTAATCAGATGCTTGGTTCGTGGTTTCAGTCTTATTTTAAACGCAAAAACCACATTTACAGGTCTTCCTTAAACGCCACTTGTTGTCCTGAAGGACAACCTCGCAAAAACAAAAACTACAGAAAACACACAATTTCAAAAAAACACCAACTCGAACTCGATTCCTTACACAAAAAATCTCCGGTAGCTCAAAAAACAACACAAATACACGTTTACACACGCGGCGGCACCACGGCTTTTGTATTCCTAATCCACCTTCTTTTTATCTGTTTTCAAACGTTACGTTTGTATAAGTGTGTCTTCTTCCTTGCAGCAACACCAAAAAAAAAAAGGACGACGATCGATGATGCACCGCCGGCAGAAACAAACAATCAAGGATTTACACACGAACGAACGAACGACGAAAGAACGGTGAATTTTTGTTTTTAGAAGAAAACACACGCGACAAACACGACTTTCCAGTGCGCACAGTGAAACGTGACTGACCACGGCACGGCTTTGAACACGAAATCAAAACCCACTCGCTCTCACGGTACGGCGGGCGTCGCGACGCCACGGGAGAGAGAAATGTTGCTGCTCGGAGAGGGAAATTGACTGGGAGAGGAGAGAAATTGTTTGGAGTTTGAATTTGTTTGCGCGCAACCGCGTGGCGCGTGGCGTTGAGGCGTAGTAGAATGGAAACAACTTTTGAAATTTGGGTTGAGAAAACGTTCGCACGCGACATTTGATGTGAGGTTTAATGCACACTATAAAAAGGAGATTTTAGTTTTTGTTCGCAATTTTTAAACCATGCACGGTGCTCGAAGGATGAACGCAAGTAGGTACATGAAAAAACAACACATAAAACAAGATTTTGGATTTCTCTGGTCTTGGTTTTCTCTGAAAGACTTCAATTAAAATAAAAAAATATCAAAAAATATATATTGATACTATCAAATTTGTCACTCGTTTTCCGTGTAAAATGTGTGCAAATTTATCAAGAAATTAAAAGTGAGAGTGTGTGCGTGCAACATGGAGTTAAACTTTTCAAAGTGCCGTGGTAATCTTCACAGCAATTGCACAGGAAGTTTAACTCCATGTTGCACACACTCTCATTTTTAAGGCTGGTACAAATATTTTTACAAGTTTTTGTCCCCCCTTCAAAATTGACCCGAAAAATCAGGAGGCAAAAAAAAATATTTTTACAATAAACTTCAAAATTTCAATGAAAATTCAAGTGCAGCCAGCTGAAATCAAATTAAAATACATTCTTCTGCGTTTAAAATCATTTTTAGCATGTTTGGGTTTATTAAAAAATCTTAAGATTTATTGAAAATTTTCGATGCAAAATCTTTTTTTTCGATACAATTTTTGTTTTTGTCAGATCTTAGATTTTTTGAAAACTAATGATTGCAAAACAACTGAACTAGTGTAAAATGCATTTTAAAACACTTTTTTCATTTAAATGTGAAGACTATGGCTTGTTATTTTAATTTTTATATTTTTTTTTTTGCCCCCTTGACCTCGGCCAGGGCCGAGGACAAAAACTTTTTAAATATTTGCATCGGCCTAATTTGTCGGTTAACTTGGGAGTAAAATCGCAATTTTTTTTTTAAATTTTGATTGAAATTTATTCAAATTAACTCGAATATAATTTATCAACTTTTCAAATCTAAAAAAATCACTATTTGAGCAATTGGATACTAAAGCTCTATGCCAATTTTTATGTACAACGGTAAAAAACACGATTAAAAATAATTTCTGATCACTTTTTTTCATTTTAATGCAAAAAAAAAATACAAGACAACATTTTTTCGATGGATCAACTATGATCCCCTTGGAACGAGCTGTCAAGTAGGAGCTTTTCTGTCAAGAAGGACCGCGAGGTTAATTTTTCAAAATTGATTCAAAAATCCATTTAAAACTCTTTGTGGTCGTATAAAGGGTCATTGTACTCAGAAAAATAAGCTTTATCGCTGTAAACAATGATATCAGCAATCTAAGCTTCATTTTAGGACCCAATTTGCGTGTTTAATGTTGAAACGGAATAAAAAAAACCCGATTTAATATCACCAGAGTTGAAATAGAGCCTTTCTTACAAAATGATGAAACTACGAAAAATATATTGGTGCAATTATTATTTTCAGAAACATAATGATACCATCCAGTGAGAATTTGACCAAAAGTTTCGAATCTTTTTAAGCAAAATCTCGAATGCATTTTTTTTTTTAATTTCAGAAGTACATTATGGGTCGCAAGATATTTAAATTTAATTTAGAAAAACTTATTGGATTGACATTATTCGAAAAAAATAAAGGGTACTCAGTCTTTGATGTTAGTCTATGATTAACTAAAAGAATATGTATCGATATTGCACTTTGTCGATCTATTATATGAAGCCAGAAAGAACACTTTCACGCACAGCGTAAAACGTGCAAGCTTGAATGTGCTGGCGTTTATGCTTCGACTTGACGACTTGTCGATCTTTCGAGCGAGAACTAGCCGGGACTTCAAATTTGATGTTCAGTATATGATTCTGCATAAAACCAAAAAATTAATGGGATAAAATAGGGTAAAAATAAGACGAAAATCACTAATACGGCTATATCTCTGAAATTTTTTTTTGGAAAAGCTTCAAATTTTGGGCCCAAGCAGTTTATGGCGCATGTTTTCGAATGGCTTTTTGTTTGAAACTGAATTCTTTTAATTTGATAGTGTTATCTGTAAAATAGTCCAAAAAATACCTCTAAAAATGGCTTTGACCACATTTACTGGTCGAAAATTGTGAATCGAAAAAATAAAATGTTCGTCTCCGACCCCATGGCTGCAAATCTGAAATATAAAAATTGTGGTTTTTATGAGTGGTTGTCCAATGATGGAAGACACAAATTGTTAAGAGCGGATACAGACATCGCCCAAGTATTTCAGAAAAAGAGCACTACAAATCAGGCTTTGAGTTCCGGGTTTAGGGCCAAATTCAATCGAAAGAGCGCATAAATACCTTCAAATTAGTAATAGGACTTTTTCTGGGACGATTCCTCGCCGTGCACGAATTTTTTAAGATTTCTATAAAAAGCGTTTTTCTAAAAGCAAATCTTAAACCTTTCTTTTGTAAGAAAAGCAAAAAAGAGTTTTTTTTTTAAATCCTATAACATATGAAACACAATCTTATAGGTCCTTTTGAAAAAAAAACTTTGGAAATGGAGGCCCGAAAATTGAGGGCAATTTTTTTTTATTTTTTTTTTCAAAAAACATCTAAATGTCAATGGAAATTCAAGCGCAATAAGCTAAAATCCATTTTAAATGTATTCTCCTCCGTTCAGTATTATTTTCAGCATGGTTGGGTATGATAAAAAAAATCTTTGGATTTTTTGTGTATTTTGATGTAATTCCACAGCAAAAATAAAAGTTTTACTTAAAATTTTGTTTTCGTCAAATCTTACACTTTTTGTATATTGATAATTGCAAAACAATATAACTAGTATGAAATTCATTTTTCATTTGTTATCTAAATTTATATATTACACTCAACCCCCCGTGGTTGGACACTTTTTCGTTTGACACTTTTTTAGTTTGTACCCCGTTGGTTGGTCAAAGTCAAACTAACAAATGACGAACTGTCACTTTTTACACGGCGTTCACGCACACTATCAGAACAAACGTTTGATAGTGTGCGTGAATTCCGTGTAAAAGGGGTGTCAAACTAAAAAGTGACCCCGTTCGTTTGACAACAGTTGGTGTCAAACCAACGGGGTTTGAGTGTAAATTTTGTATTTTTGGTGAATATTTTTCAAAGTATATGTCACCCCCTTCAATATTGTTCCGAATATTGAGGGAAAAAATATTTTAAAAAATCTTAAATATTCAAATCAACTTAAAACAATCTAAAACGCATTTGTCTGCGTTTCTAATCATATTTAGCATGTTTGGGCTGGATTAAAAGTATTTTAATTGTTTATGAAATTCCAATGTACAGAACCTCAAAAACTTTTTTTTTGCATAAAAAAATAAATGCTAAAAAATTAAATACTTTGGTATTTTGGAAACTAATGATTGCAAAACAACAGGGCAGGTGTAAAATGCATTTTTAAACACTTTGTTGATTCAAATGTTGAAACCGTGGCTCGTAAATTCAATGTTTAAACTTTTTTATTTTTCCCCCCCTCCCCCTCCCCCCCAAGACTTTGGTCAGAGTCGAACGACATAAACTTCAAAAAAATATTTGAAACGGCCTAAACGATAAACAAATAAAATATTGAATAAAATTTAAATTATTTTCCATGGTTTCAATATTTAAATGAAAAAAGTGTTTTATAATGCATTACTTACTCCAGCCAAGTTGTTTTTAAACAATAACTTTCAAAATATCTGTAAATTAATAGAACATTTTTTTTCACGAAAATTTGAATCGTGAAGCAGCCGAATTCAACAAAATTGAAAATTTAAAAAATATTTGAAATGGCCTTACAAAAAATAATAAAAACAACAATTTACTGGATCAAATTATTATAATTCAGGTCAAATATTCAGAAAGAATTGCATAATAAGAGAGAAAACTTGTAATTAGTTAATTTTATTTAACTTTTAAGTTTGGAATTTGTTTCAATTTTAAGAGACTTCAAAAATTTCGCTTCAAGCTTTGAAATATTTGAAAAAAAAAACTTATTTTAATTCAATAACTATCAATGGGTTGTCAACTTCCAGTCAAATTGAATCCTTTTTTAAACTTTTTTTTTCAAATTTAGGCCCCTGATCAAAAGGAATCAAAAACCTGTATTTTTTTATCGGTTTAATAGGTTAGGCCGTTACAAATATTTTTTGAAGTTTATGTCCCTCGACTCTGATCAAAGTCGAAGGGGGCAAAAAAATAAAAAATTAAGCTAAAAATTTAAATTACAGACCCCGGTGTCAACATTTGAATGATAAAAGTGTTTTAAAATGCATCAGTTGTTTTGCAATCATTGATTTCCAAAATTTCTAAATACTGACAAAAATTTAATTCTTGTGAGGAAAAAAAGATTTTGCGGTGCTGTACATTGTAATTTCATAAGAGTTCAACATATTTTTAAACGAGTCCAAACATGTTAAATATGATTATCAATGCAGAAAAAGGCATTTAAGATTGTTCTCAGTTGATTAGACATTTATTTCTATAGAAATTTTGATATTTTTTTGAAAAAAAAATATGTTTTTGCCCCCTGATTTTTCGGACAAATTTTGAAGGCTATTAGGCGTTTTAAACTTTTAAAAATATATGCAACGGCTTTACTCGATTTTTAAACATCTAGTGATAAATAATATCCTAATTTGAAAATGAGCAAATTTCGATTTTTCCCCTTAAACTTTCAATGATGCTTTAATTTTTAAGTTTTGACAAGGTTTTATAAGATATGTTCATTGAAATTATGTAAACTCTGATTTGATTAAATTTAACTTTATTGAAAATTGATTCGATTTAATTTCAAATTTTTATTTTTTCGATTTTTTTCTTTTTTCTTTATTTTATTTTCTTTAATTTTAATATACTCAAACCCCGATGGTTTGACACCAACTGTTGTCAAACGAACGGGGTCACTTTTTAGTTTGACACCCCTTTTACACGGAGTTCACGCACACTATCAAACGTTTGTTATGATAGTGTGCGTGAGCGACGTGTAAAAAGTGACAGTTCGTCACTTTTTAGTTTGACTTTGACCAACCAACGGGGTACAAACTAAAAAAGTGTCAAACGAAAAAGTGACCAACCACAGGGGGTTGAGTGTATTTCGATTTTTTTTTTAAATCAGTAAATCGGCCAAACGATTTTTTTGAACATTCTGGAAATTTCTGAAAAGTGAGCATTTGATGTTCACTAAAACACCGACACCGACGTAACACTCAAGTAAAAAAGATGACCCTTCTTTGCATCACCCCTCCGGTAAGTCCGGTGAGCTGTCAAACGGTTTTTCGAAAAATGTATTAGCAAGGCAACACTGATTCTATTTTGTTGGTAAACACAAATCAGCTGATTCATTCATAAACTACGTTTTGTTTGCAAACAATGGGTTGAGCAGTGTTGCGAAATATATTTTTATCGGCAAGGGGTGATTCAAAGGAAGTAATTGGGGTGAGTCGTGCTGGGACACATTTCAGCAGATTTTTTACATGGAGTGTTACGTCGGTGTCGGTGACTAAAACATAACCAAAATTTAAAAAAATGTGTTTTTGCAAATCAAGTTTTAGTGACAAAAATTAAAATAAAAAATCACCAAAAAAAATTTACCGTGTATCATTTTTTCAGTGTAGTCCTAATCGATACCTTCAACTTTGTCTAAGACACCAAATCGATCAAAAAATTCCTTCAAAAGATACAGATTTTTTGAATTTTCATATATTAATTTGTGTGGACAGCGTGGACAGCTGGAAAATTTGTAATGAAAATTGGGTCCTAAAATGAAGCTTAGATTGGTGATATTATTGTTTACAGCGATAAGGCTTATTTTTCTGAGTACAATGATCCTTTTTACGACCACAAAGAGTTTAACCTCGCGGTCCTTCTTGACAGAAAAGCTCCTACTTGACAGCTCGTTCCAAGAGGACCATAGTTGATCCATAGAAAAAATGTTGTCCTGTCAAAAAAAAAATTGCATTGAAATGAAAAAAAGTGATCAGAAATGGTTTTTAATCGTGTTTTTTACCGTTGTACATAAAAATTGGCATAGGGCTTTAGTACCCAATTATCAAAATTTATCAAAATGATTTCCACTTCATGAAATGCAGGGCCCCGGCGATGGCCTGATATGAGCTACCGAACATCATTGGCAATATGGCGTCGTTTGTTTACAAACATGAGATTGTTTGTGGACGAACTGAAAAAATTACTTTTTTTTCGCGATTCTGATAAAGAATGCACATCAAATCATCGTGCCTTTAGTGCATCTTTAGTTTTCACATCGATTCGTGTTTAAATTTCGAGATTTAGCATAAATTAAAATAAGTTGCAAAATTCCCAACTTCAACCATGTGCAACAATTTCCACATCACCCATGCGGGAAACCGATAATGGGGTAATTCATGCGTTCCAAACTGCCAAAATTCCAAAACGTCATTGCTAATCTTCGGTTCGCTGCATTTGTTCGTATTTGAAGTTTCGGGCCGAGACTCTGATGAAATGGCAGCCATGACAGGGCCCTGGCATTTTTCTCTCCTCCACCCTGCGCATTTCCATCTGACAGTGACAGCGCTGGCGCTGGCTGTCATTCCAATCCGCTGACGTGCGCTTCTATCGCTCAAAGGGGAAGGAAGGAAAAAAAAGGTCCGAAAGAAAAGAAACAGAAAACCGTCAGGTTGTCAAAAATTTTGTCTGATTTTGGTGGACTTGCTGGCTGCTGTTCGGTTCGTCGGTCGTCGCCGCATCACACACAATTTCGATCTCACAAAACGCAGCAGCAGCAGCAGCGGTTCGCGCGGGTCGTCGTCAGCAAACTTTGGTTGGAAATTGCTGGAAAAAAAGAAACCTTTCGTCGGAACAGTTCCAGAAGATCTCGTCGCGGCGGTTAGTTAGTTGGCTTCGGGTTCCGGCAGTGAATTCCACCCCCTTAGTTGGTCACGGGAAAGAAAAACCTCCGAAAAAGATTCTACAATGAATGTGCTGAGCAGTGCAAAGTCGGCGATATTCAGCTATTTGATGGTGAGTCTAATTGGCTGGAGAAAATTTTAGATCAAATAGGGTTGATTTTCCGTTCTGTTCTTCCGCTATTCCGGACCACCCTTGTCCGGCATGCCACACCTGTCTGCTTCTTATTGGCTGCTGGAGATTTTGGGGTTGGATTTTCTTCTTGAAAAGATGCTATTTTTTTTGAGTATTTTTAGTGGGTGCAACAAAACTTGAAGATTTGGCTGTGTCCTAGGGTGGTCACTTGAATATTTAAATTTATTGAATTTGCTCAAATAAGATTGGCTTTAATTAAAAAAAAATGCACCAAATTAAAATATCCATGTATTCCAATAAAAATAACGTCAAAACCATTAACCATTTGATAACGCCCAAATTTAAAACAATTTTTAAGTGGCCAGCCCTACTGTGTTGCATTAATCGCAAAGAGGATTCTATGAAGGGATATAAAACATCAAATTAGTTATGCCGTGTCATAAACGGAATGGCGTTGAATAACGTATTTCATATTAGTTTAGTTAATGGAGATGTACTAAAAAATAATTTCTGGACACTTGAAGTTCCATCCGTGTTAGGGAAGTGCCTTTTCGGTGGCCAATTTCAGGCGTTCTAGGTACTTGACCTTCCCTCCGGTATAAGAGAAGCGCTCTGCATTTTGAAAACATTTTAAAGCATTGAATTGTTTTGATAGTAAAACGATTTTGCCAATGTTAAATTTCGGGCGTCATATTTGACACAAAATTTTGCAGTAGTTTTCATTTCAGACTGCAAATTATGGAAAAAACGTATTTTTTTTTTTAAATGTTTAAAATAAAAGAGGCCATAACGCTCCTCCGTCACTAGATATCATAAAACGGACCTCGGATTCGTGATCAGGTACCAAAATTGCACCTAAGGAATAATTTTCACACCAATCGAAGAGGAGTCGAGGATCTGCTGTGTGAGTTGGCGGCGGAGAATGACCCAAATGTGATAAATACATATAAAAATACTCAAAATTTATGAAAAACAACACAAAGCAAGAAAAGCTTTGTTTTATGTGCAACATATTCCTATAATTGGTCGCAGTGGTATTATGGCTCGACAAAAAAAAATGTGCAACAAAGATGCGTAAACTAATTTTTTTTAACATTTAACAAAATCCCATTTTTTTTAAATAAATAATAGTTACAACATTCCTAGAAACGTATTAGGAAAAGACTTTCATTAAAATATGATTTTTTTTGCCATCAGAACTAGTTGAAAGCTAGAATCTAAAAAAAAAACACAATTAAACAGAAAGTTTTGCTACTAAAATAACTTTCAAACTTGAAGATGTTTTTGAATTATTTGTCAATCACACTTTAAATTCATAATTTAGAAATTTAGTCCTCAAGCCTTATGATACACGACAAAAGGTCAAACTAGTAAAATATTTTAGTAGAATTTATTTTCTTACCAACAAATTCGTTTATTTTTCTGTTTGTTTTCCAGTCTTCATGAGCAGTTCTTTCAACTAAATAGCATGACTTCGAAACTATTTTTTAAGAGTACTTCCATTTCCTTTTTTTGTCATAATATTGTGAGTTATCCCATTCTTCCGAACATGAGCAGTTGTTATAAATAGAAGAGTCTGACTTCTAAAATATTGTGTGAGTTTATTCATTCTTTAAAAATGAACAATTCTTGATGGTTGTAATATTTTAGTGTCTTTTCTTCCATTCTTTCAAACATAAGCAGTTTAAAAAAAAAAGAGAAAAAGTGTTTCTTTTTTTAATATTTTTGCAAGTTCACTATTCCTTAAAAGAATCTATTTTTGATGGTCTTAAAAGTTCGTTAAAAAATCTTACATTTTAAATATTTTACATCTAAATTTTTAAATTTTATTACAATTTCAATTTCCTGGGACAAGGCTTTTTTTCAAACAATTCAAAATTTTAACCAACAGAAAACCTTCAAAACAATTTATGTACTATGGCTCACTTTATTATTTCCTGTAAAAATGACTCGAGCTGTTCAGGAAGATACTACCTATCAAAAAAGGGCAGCAAAATAAAAATGTTTCTTTTTTTTAATAATAATTTCGCTCTATCGCTTAGAATTAAGCTAGAGATAGATCAAAAAAATCATTTTACCCGATAAAACGTTTGGATTTACCCGGGCAGACGGTAATAACAAAATTCATGCCATTTCAATAACAAATACTGTCAAAATAACTGAAAGTGTTATGGAATCTTTTCGTAAAATCGATTTTTGCATAAAGGTTTAATAACAGTTTATGTTATCATAACAAAATTTGTTATTGGTCTGATATTGGTTGAAAGCCTACAACTTAGGAATAATTTTTTTTTGTTATGAAAGAATACCTGAGATGATCGGATTAGTTGTTAAAATAACAAAGATTTGTTCGAAGAATAACCAAAAATGTTATAAGTCTGTTATTACTATGACAATCCCGTAACAAAAAAATCCTAACGACGAATAACAAATCTTGTTATAAATAACATAAAATGTTATTGGCCTAGTATTTTTAAATACCAAAACAAATTATTTCCGTCTGCCCGGGTAAAGACTTTATCGATCAAAATGAAATGTAGAATTCGCGATTAAAAGCTCCATAATTCCGACAGATGGCGCAAAGCATCGAAGAATGACGATTCAAATTTTCGCTGTTCGGATATATAGGAATGCAAACTTTAAATTTAATTTACAGCTCTTAGAACAACTTTTGAGAAAAAATTCAAGTAGTACGAGTGTAAACTTTTTGCCCTCTATAAATTAACGCAATAAAAAAGTAATTTTGAAAACAAATATTGTTTAAAATGATAGAGCATCAAAAGTTAACAAAGTATCAGCTTGAATTTTTGCTCAAAAGTTGTTTTGAACGCTGGAATTTAACAAAACAGAATTCGCATACATAACCTCAAAGGGCAAAAATTTCAATCGACATTCTTCGCTCTGCTACTCAACACTAGGTGTCGCATGTCGTTTAGCTTATGTATGCCAATAGAGTTTGCAAAATATTTTTTCGAAATAAAATTTGTTGTTTAATTTAGGGGCAGAAATCAACGCAATTTTGTAAAATTAATTATAATTTTATCCAAAATCATAGATTTAAGCTTGAGTGCTCTCCCCATTCAATTATTTGAACGTTTAGATCAAAAATCTCGACAAAGTTTTCAAGCGAATCTTCTCGTTTTATGTTTTTTTTCTAATAATTTATAAAAGTTCAATAAATAATAAATCTTAAAAAATTACACCATTTTCAAAATACCCTTTTCATCCAAATTTTGAAAAAAGGCGAAAGAGCTGTTCAAAAGAACCGCTCATTTAAATGAGCGAGCGGAAATGAGCGGCTCCTAAGAAGAGCGGTTTTGCTCACCTTGAAATTAAACTAAATTGATGTGAATAATAATATCAAAATTTTAAACTTTATTTAGGATCCCTTTTTAACATTAATCAATTGATTTAAAAAAAAAAAACTCTCAGTTTGGTTAACTAGCTGATTCGTGCTTCGAATTCAGTTTAAAATGCAATATGAATCTTAAATTGTATAAACAAAACTAGTTTGACTCTTTAACATTTTTACTTAAAATTTTAAGAATTTTATTAAAAAGCTTATACACTTGGTTAACTAAATATAAACATTGATTTTATTTCTTCTTTAACCTGATTTAAACTGATAACCTTAGTGGTGGTATATTTGATGTAAAAGTAACATTTGAACACTTTAAACGGAGTTCAAAAAAATAATTTTCAACGCCACTACTTTTTTAAACACTATTGAAATAACATTTTTTCTAAAAAATAGTGCATGGACCTTGTGTGGCCTACCCCAGTACATGTTTAAAAAATAATAAGCTTCATACAAACCTTACCAGTTGGAAAATATTCCAAAAATAAATTGAAATCCTGTCAAAGTCACCCCGGTTTACGGTTTTTTTTTTCTACAAACTCCAATCATAATAGTTATTCAGTAACTTTTTTGATTGATTTTTTGAGTGGCTTCACATTATAAACAAAAGTTTGCTTCAAGGTCGCAACAAAGTCTGTTAATAAACAGTTTCGGACTTGCTACAAAAAATACTACAAATTTATTTTGACATAGAAAGTTTGGTAAATAAAATACGGGCTAATGGTTTTCCCAGACAAATTTCTTTTTTTTCTAATACATTGACCTTAATGACTTGGACAAATAAAATTATTAAACTGAAGATTTCAAAAATACTAAGAATTCTACTTTTCAATGCCTTTTGCAGATTCAAGATTTGGTTATGGTTTTAAAATCTGATTTTTGATATTTTTTTTAAGTTCAATGCATTGGAATGTTCAAAGCTGTTAGCATCTTTAGTTGTGCCGTCTTGATGATTTTATATTGCATCGCATTGAGTAAATACAGTCTTATTCTTTCTTGAAACCAGCTGAGACAACGTTTGCCCTTTTTCATTTTATTGCAACTCGAAGAGAGAATATGTTTTTATCACACTTGTCAAAATATGATGCTTTATAGCATTCCATTTCTCTTAGTGTTTTTAAGTTCACTTGGACCAACATCGAAAGGAATCAACTAGAGAAAAAAAATACAGTGTCAAAAGTCTGACCAACATCGAGCCACTTTCAAGTAGTGGTCCTACAAGCGAAAATTTCAAGGATTTTCTCACTGGGCATCGTCAAAGTTATCAAGAAAAATGTGAACAATCACTTTCAGAACCACCCTAACCGCAAACTAGTACCCTGGCACTAACTACTAGCTTTACACTAGTGTTAGTAAACTTCGTTGAGTGGTGGAGCGGTTTAGCCGGGCCGCGCTGGACGAATCAGCGTTTGACATTTTGCATTTGCCGCATACACCGACATCATCACAGTAGTCGTCGTCGGCACGATGTTTTGTTGTTGTTTAGTCACACCACCACCGCCACACATAATCGAGCGTAGAAAAACGGCGCTTCGATTCAGGCTTGGCCTACCTTGATGATACGAATTTGGCTCGTTTTCAGCTGTTTTGGCGGTGGGGACTTTATGGGAAAATTCCGGTTCTGAAGCAAAAACTGTGAATGATAAGCCATTGTCTGAGGTTGTTAATGGCAAAATAAGCACTTGTGCGTGAGCTGTTACAACAATTGCTGATAATATCGGCAGACGAGTGCCACGACTTCGACTAAGCCAGGTTGTGACGTAGGCGGTGTGTGACACTAGACTCATCCCAATTAGCTCGGCCAAGATGATCAACCGGTTAATCTGGGTCGACTCCAGACTCCAACCTAAAGAAAGTCAACGTAGATGAACGAAGAAGAGTCATTGGCATCTTTATGTTTCATAACCATCATCAAGACACGTTGGGTTATTTGCATTTCCTCTGTGCCGCGCGTTGTTTCAAGCGCCAATTTTAAGACTCATAGACTTCCCCAACTCGTCGACTTTCGATTTCGCGAAGCGATTCAAATGTGAATACATGAATCAATTTGACTTGATTTTTAAAGTTATGCAATTGCTAATTTATCCCCTTTTCCTTGTTTTGCTTAGGTGGTCTACCTGTTCTACAATCCCACGGACAGCGGAGCGGTGCAGCTCAACAGTGAGAACCTGGATATGACGTTAGGTGAGTTCGTCCGGCTCTCTCTTATCACTAGAAGTCCCAAAAGTGGAATGTCTTGTCTGACGACAACTCAACTCTTTCTTCCTGATAAGACACTTGACTGGTTTCTCACTAAAACGTTATCGTCCCACCTCTTATTTTGCAGCTTCTAATGAACTAGTATTTATCAATTTCTACGCAGAATGGTGCCGGTTCAGCAACATTTTGCAGCCCATCTTTGACGAGGCGGCCGACAAGGTGAGTGATTTGGATGGACAAAGAAGTTTGTCCTAAGGGCTCTATTTCTGAAGGCACGACAATCCAGAAAAAACGAAAAGTGTTGAGCGTTACGAGAATGTTGCATTGTGGGTTCTTGAAGTTCACGTACTGTCGGAGCCGGCCACAACTGGACTAAAATGTCAAAAATGCCTCTTATACTGGTTATGCCTGTAACGGCATATTTTTTTTTACGTCTGTTTGTGCGACAGGTTTTTTTTAGAAGAAGGTGTCAATTCTTCTTAATTTATGTTGATTTTGGCAATAAGTCTCGTTATTAAGCCTTTTTTATTTTCCGACTGTTCATAATGGGCCCTTCCTAAATGCAAATTCGAAGAGAGCTAAAAGGGCGCCACGGTGCTCAAAATACCGTTATTATGAAAAAAAAAAATGCAATCCGAGATTTTGGGGTCTATCGATTCCTTACACCATAGCGCACCTCTGTGCAAAAAATGAAAACATTCGCTGATGTAGTTTTCGAGATACAGCCCTTTTAAGATGTTACATCCGATATTCAATAAGAAAACCAAAACAATCTATTAAATTTTAGCATTTTAAAGAATATATAATTCGAGATAATGATGTTTTTTGCTTCAAATGACTGACAAGTATCTATGGGCCAAGTTTCAGAAGGTTTGCTGATGTAGTTCTCAAGATACAGCCATTTTAAAATGTTATTTCCGACTTTTTCTAAGAAAATCTGGAAAAATCGGTACAATTTCAGCAGAGGCGACTCGTGCCCGAATGAAGTACCTGTTCAATGTTAAAACATTTTTTACAAGCTTTTTTTCTTTCCAATGGCTTTTATTTTTACGTTTTTTTATTTTTATACTATTATAATTTTCTGTGTATGCAAAAAATTATAAAAATTATGATTAAGACTTTTTTATCTCGTTAAAATGTATTTTAAGACTTAATCATTAGCGTGGGAATGAGGAAAAATAGAGCAATCGCTCTGCCATCCTTATCGAAATTCAAGGAAGTTATTGAATATTATACTGAATTTTAAAAGTATTCATCAGGATGTTCAGAAAAAAACATATCCTTAACAAAAAAACTGTTTGTTGGGCTTTTAAGCTAACTTGGTTACTATTTAAAAATTAAATTGACATTTTACTTTATACTTTTTAGAACCAGGTCGTATCGCTTTTGATCCTTTGTCAAATTTTTAGAGAATCGATTTACTCACTTTTATGTCCTCATGGTTTTGGAATTCAATTTCCGAATAAAAGAAGGGTTTTGATGTTAAAAACAAAACTATATTGACATGAATCCGAGATAATTAAAATATTTGTTTTTAGCATCAGTGAAAAAATGTTTTCAGAACAAATTCATGCTACAATATATGATAATAATATATACAACTAGAGTGAACCGGGACTACAGTCTCAATAAACACAGTCGTGTTTGGAGCATTTAATGGCATCAAATCTTAAACTTTTTAGGACTGCATCCGCTTTAACCCTTTCGAGCCTGATGGGTCATATATGACCCAAATATCAAAATTTCCAAAACTAGCCTATAATTTTCGTATGGTCATAAGAATCATTTTCCCATCATTGACTAAAAAAAATATTTTTTTGAAAATTCAGGCCTGAAAGGGTTAAATAGAACCATCCGAAAAATAAAATAACGATCATGGTTGAATCTACTCAGTAGCACAGCACCTTTGATATTATGCAAAACAAGGTGCTTAAATCCCTTCCCTGATCTACTGTCATAATTCTTCTAATGTGTTCCGATTCTGGAAAAAGCACAGTACTTTTTTCTTTCAATTGTTTCAATTCAATTTATCAATCACACGATCTTAACTTAACATTCCATCACTTTCCAGTAGAGCAAGAATCCACTTGTAACCAAGAAGATCGAAGAGGTTCAACGCGCGCAGTTGAACATTCCAGTTCTAAAACAAGCCATCACCAGTCTGCGCAAAACAGCTTGATGCCTAAAAGTGCGCCAAATATAGAGCAATATCTGTCGTGCTCTCGCGCTCTCTCATTTATTCATGCTCTCAACGTGCTGTCAACGCGCTGGCTTGTTTACCTTTTGCATGCAGCTCCTGGAGAGCTGAGCGAGCTAAGTCGGCTGGGGGCTGGGGTGGCATTTCGCTCTCTCCCAAAAATGCTGTCAGTTCACGCTCTCAGATTGAACCTGATTTACCAACACATCGATACTGCCGCTGCGTATGAATAGGAAGCTCTTTACATGTGTTGATTTTTTTCTGTATGGAGATTTTTTCCCCAACGTTCAAAGGGTCGGTGTTGAACGCGACGAGCATTGCGCGTGGCCCGCTAGGCTGGCTCGCTTTGGTATTGGTGGGTTGTAAAGAGAGGTAACGAGTAAAGGGTGGCGGGCCAAAGCTTTTTCGGTGCATGCAGCGCTGCTGAACATAGGGCGTTGATTTTATTAACGTATATTCAAACAAAAATTGTAATTGTATGTTGCTGGTTTAAAAAGCACCACGGCACATAAATAAAAAAAAATATCCACTTGAAATCGGCTACCTGTTCAATGAACAGGTTGAACAGGTGGACGAGTCGCCTCTGAATTTCAGCATTATAAAGAATATGCAATTCGAGATAATGATGAATTTCGTTTCATAAGACTGACAAGTATCTTTGGGCCAAGTTTCAGAAAGTTTGCTGATGTAGTTCTCGAGATACAGCCATTTTAAAATGTTATTTCCGACTTTTTCTAAGAAAATCTATAAAATCAATACAATTTCAGCATTTTAAAGAATATGCAATCCGAGATAATGAGCATCATTATCTCGAAATGCATATTCTTTGAAATGCTAAAATTGTATTGATTGTTTTAGTTTAGTTTAGTATCTCGAAAACTACATCAGCAAATGTTTTCATTTTTTGCACAGAGGTGCGCTATGGTGTAAGGAATCGATAGACCCCAAAATCTCGGATTGCATATTTTTATTTATTTATTTATCTTCGTCTTGAACAGACTGTTTCCTAACAGCTAATTAATTTCTTAAAACTATCTTTCGTCATATTTAAAACAAAACGGTCAGAAACTACATTAAACAAACGACAGCATACATCAAATGGTTGGTTGTGTCCATACACAGTATGGTGCACAGATAGACGAAACATAGACGGATTTCGACGAAGATTACGTGGTGGAACATAAACGATCAGAAGTTGAGACAATTTTTGACAGTCCAGCCTTTTCGTCAAAGATCGAAGATGAACAGCTGCTGCATCCTCTGTCTCCTCTTCAACAGCGTGTCCAGCCCCAACAGACGACGGCGATCCTCGATTGATGTCTGCTCCGGCGGATTCCTCCACGGCAGCGTGCGTAATGCTAGTCGCACAAACGCGCGTTGCACCCTCTCCAACCTGGCGATGTGAACATTGTGATATGGTGCCCACACATGGGCAGCATACTCCAACTGGCTTCTGACTAGGGCACTGTACAGAGCCTTTAGAGCGTGGATGTCTTTGAAGGCAGTCGTATTTCTTCGGATGAAACCAATTGTAGCAAACGCCTTAGCCGTGACGGAAGTGATATGCTCGTTGAAAGTCATCTTTCTGTCAAGAGTAACGCCAAGATCCTTAACAGAACACACCGGTCTAGCAAGGATATTCCCATCATGTATGCGTGCGTGATTGGGCGCAGCTTACGGTCGAATGTAATTACTTGACACTTTTTGCGTTGGCCTCCATCCCGTTTTGATCGCACCACCTCATGGGCGAATCAATGTCACTTTGGAGAGCCAGGCAATCGAGCGGTGAAGTAATTGTGCGATAGAACTTCAAGTCATCAGCGTACAAGACCTTGTCGTTCTTGATCCAGTGGCAGAGATCGTCGATAAACAGAAGAAAATTAGTGGGCCCAGATGACTACCCTGCGGGACACCAGACGGGATCATGAACAACCCAGACTTCGAGCCACCGAGTTTAACGTAGGCTGAACGAGAAGTTAGGTACGAAGTGCAGCCAAGTCGTGATCCATTCAGGAGTCAAGCCTTCGCAGTTTTTCAACGGCAAGCTGGTGCGGCACTCTATCGAACGCCTTCGCAAAATCCACATAGACAGCATCCACCTGGCAGCGACTCTCCATACTCCTTAAGACGTCGGTGACAAAGGTCATCAGGTTCGTTGTCGTAGATCTCTTGGCCATGAAACCATGCTGACAGGCAGATATTATTGGTTGCACGGCACAGGATAAAAACTCATGCACAATTTTCTCGAACACTTTGGGTAGGCAGCTCAAAATGGAGATCGAACGATAATTTTCCACGTTGTGCACGTTCCCGGACTTGTGAATTGGCGTGATCGAAGCTACCTTCCATTTAGCAGGGAACACACCCGATTCGAGGGAGCGGTTGAAGATAATGGCGAGCGGGTTTGCTAGTGTAGCTGCGCACTGCTTTACAATGGACGGAGGATACAGTCCGGGCCAGGTCCTTTGGAGGCGTCGGTAGAGGCCAAGACCTTGCGCACGTCTTCCTCCGTGAGACACACCAAGGGCATGTGTAACTCGTGCGGCAGGATCTTGTCCAGGGACTCGTTGCTGGTTGTAGGTTGATTGGCGCATAATAACGGTATTTTGAGTCACCTGATTGCTGTTTCGAATGATGTTTATGTGCCCTTTTGTTTAGTTAGAAATAATTTAATTTCGATAATACTTAGAAATGTCAATACCAAATTTGGTTAAAAATCCTAATTATTTAATTTTTAAATTTCTACCAAAATATTCCAATTCTCAGCAAAAAAAAAAAAAATAAACTCAAATTCAATAGTTGTTGTCTGTCTGTGTGGATCAATCGGACCGCGCACTGTACTCACTATCCAGAGCTCGCCGGTTCGAATCCCGCGGTGGACGTAACATAGGAGGTATTCGGTGCCATCTCCCCGTGCCATACCTTCACACTTAGGAGACCCGGGAGGCGGAGTCTTGACGCAAAAAGAACGATCACGCCTGTGGATCCGTTGACGAAACCGCAAGGTTTAAGGGGTCCATATTATAAGGTGTCGATTCCGTTTTTCAATAGTTATTCCGAATAACAAAAAAAAATCAGATAAAAAAGAAAATTTATAAGCTCTATAATTTCAAAATTGTTGCATTGTTGGGGGTTACATACATGGGTCATTCCATCTGAAGCGGAACAGCATTTGAAAATTACCCTCTCCGATCCTGCTCAAATTTGGCAGAGCTGTTGATACTATCAAAGCATGCAAGAATCCCGAATTTCATCCAAATCGGACCACCCCCTCCATTTTTGTACCTCCCCAAAAAATTGACTTTTTGGCGATTTTTGACCAAACCTCCTAGTTTCAAACGGCGATAGCTCGGAACCACAAATCTCAGAAGGTCGGTCTTAGACTCAATTTTGAAGAAATTGGACGTAGAATCCATTTCCGTGATCAAAATTTTGATTAATTTATTTTTCTACCTGTATTGCGCAATTGAAAACTTTAAACGGCCGTATCTCAAAACACCCCAACTTATTTTTTTTATTTGACCTCACCATCGTGTTCCCCGGTCAATTTTACATAAGAATCACTTATCGACAGAAATGAATATGTTTCATTCCAGAGATATCGAATTTTAAAGTTTAGTGTTTTCGAGATTACCTACATCAGCTTCATTCGCCGCATCTGCTAGAAGCACACAGGCGAGCTGATCAATAACTGCTACCTGGTCATTTATTGAAATAATATTTCATCATAAATAATCTTTATCAAATTGGGCAAAAATAACTGTATAACACTGTAGGAATCTGAGTTTAATCGCGAATGTGTATCTGCTCAAAAAAATAATGAAGTGAATTTCTGTGCTAACCCATAGGATAGAGTAATAACGACACACAGTTAAGGGCAAATTGGAATCCGACAAAGCGAGCAGGAAAATGAAATCTTGTTAGTAACACTGAACAATAAGTGCACGATACATTATTGAGTAAAACATATGAAAAAAATTGTTTATACGTTGTACTCTAGTGGAGTATGAAAAGGATTTCTGGATACCTTCCAGAAATCCTTTTCATACTCCACCAAAAATTTTTAATTTTTTTCTTAAAAGAAAATAACAAAGTTTGATCTGCTGCAAAGTGGCTAATTCCCCAAATTTAGTTGCGATGATTTTGACACCGTCCGAACTACAGTTTTTTTTTCTTCTTTAATTCTTAGATTCTTGGAACACAATACGGCAGCTGTCCTCACGTATAAGGATTTTTTTTTATTAAATGTACCTTGACCAAAATCATCATTTAATCAAATGGAGCTGGCTCACAATATAAAAATTGATTTAATATGATCAATCTTTTAAACCATAAATCAGATTTGCCAAATTATGGCAAAGTGTCAATAATAAACTATAATAATAATAATAATAATAATAATAATAATAATAATAATAATAATAATAATAATAATAATAATAATAATAATAATAATAATAATAATAATAATAATAATAATAATAATAATAATAATAATAATAATAATAATAATAAAATAATAATAATAATAATAATAATAATAATAATAATAATAATAGATAATAATAATAATAATAATAATAATAATAATAATTAATAATAATAATAATAATAATAATAATAATAATAATAATAATAATAATAATAATAATAATAATAATAATAATAATAATAATAATAATAATAATAATAATAATAATAATAATAATAATAATAATAATAATAATAATAATAATAATAATAATAATAATAATAATAATAATAATAATAATAATAATAATAATAATAATAATAATAATAATAATAATAATAATAATAATAATAATAATAATAATAATAATAATAATAATAATAATAATAATAATAATAATAATAATAATAATAATAATAATAATAATAATAATAATAATAATAATAATAATAATAATAATAATAATAATAATAATAATAATAATAATAATAATAATAATAATAATAATAATAATAATAATAATAATAATAATAATAATAATAATAATAATAATAATAATAATAATAATAATAATAATAATAATAATAATAATAATAATAATAATAATAATAATAATAATAATAATAATAATAATAATAATAATAATAATAATAATAATAATAATAATAATAATAATAATAATAATAATAATAATAATAATAATAATAATAATAATAATAATAATAATAATAATAATAATAATAATAATAATAATAATAATAATAATAATAATAATAATAATAATAATAATAATAATAATAATAATAATAATAATAATAATAATAATAATAATAATAATAATAATAATAATAATAATAATAATAATAATAATAATAATAATAATAATAATAATAATAATAATAATAATAATAATAATAATAATAATAATAATAATAATAATAATAATAATAATAATAATAATAATAATAATAATAATAATAATAATAATAATAATAATAATAATAATAATAATAATAATAATAATAATAATAATAATAATAATAATAATAATAATAATAATAATAATAATAATAATAATAATAATAATAATAATAATAATAATAATAATAATAATAATAATAATAATAATAATAATAATAATAATAATAATAATAATAATAATAATAATAATAATAATAATAATAATAATAATAATAATAATAATAATAATAATAATAATAATAATAATAATAATAATAATAATAATAATAATAATAATAATAATAATAATAATAATAATAATAATAATAATAATAATAATAATAATAATAATAATAATAATAATAATAATAATAATAATAATAATAATAATAATAATAATAATAATAATAATAATAATAATAATAATAATAATAATAATAATAATAATAATAATAATAATAATAATAATAATAATAATAATAATAATAATAATAATAATAATAATAATAATAATAATAATAATAATAATAATAATAATAATAATAATAATAATAATAATAATAATAATAATAATAATAATAATAATAATAATAATAATAATAATAATAATAATAATAATAATAATAATAATAATAATAATAATAATAATAATAATAATAATAATAATAATAATAATAATAATAATAATAATAATAATAATAATAATAATAATAATAATAATAATAATAATAATAATAATAATAATAATAATAATAATAATAATAATAATAATAATAATAATAATAATAATAATAATAATAATAATAATAATAATAATAATAATAATAATAATAATAATAATAATAATAATAATAATAATAATAATAATAATAATAATAATAATAATAATAATAATAATAATAATAATAATAATAATAATAATAATAATAATAATAATAATAATAATAATAATAATAATAATAATAATAATAATAATAATAATAATAATAATAATAATAATAATAATAATAATAATAATAATAATAATAATAATAATAATAATAATAATAATAATAATAATAATAATAATAATAATAATAATAATAATAATAATAATAATAATAATAATAATAATAATAATAATAATAATAATAATAATAATAATAATAATAATAATAATAATAATAATAATAATAATAATAATAATAATAATAATAATAATAATAATAATAATAATAATAATAATAATAATAATAATAATAATAATAATAATAATAATAATAATAATAATAATAATAATAATAATAATAATAATAATAATAATAATAATAATAATAATAATAATAATAATAATAATAATAATAATAATAATAATAATAATAATAATAATAATAATAATAATAATAATAATAATAATAATAATAATAATAATAATAATAATAATAATAATAATAATAATAATAATAATAATAATAATAATAATAATAATAATAATAATAATAATAATAATAATAATAATAATAATAATAATAATAATAATAATAATAATAATAATAATAATAATAATAATAATAATAATAATAATAATAATAATAATAATAATAATAATAATAATAATAATAATAATAATAATAATAATAATAATAATAATAATAATAATAATAATAATAATAATAATAATAATAATAATAATAATAATAATAATAATAATAATAATAATAATAATAATAATAATAATAATAATAATAATAATAATAATAATAATAATAATAATAATAATAATAATAATAATAATAATAATAATAATAATAATAATAATAATAATAATAATAATAATAATAATAATAATAATAATAATAATAATAATAATAATAATAATAATAATAATAATAATAATAATAATAATAATAATAATAATAATAATAATAATAATAATAATAATAATAATAATAATAATAATAATAATAATAATAATAATAATAATAATAATAATAATAATAATAATAATAATAATAATAATAATAATAATAATAATAATAATAATAATAATAATAATAATAATAATAATAATAATAATAATAATAATAATAATAATAATAATAATAATAATAATAATAATAATAATAATAATAATAATAATAATAATAATAATAATAATAATAATAATAATAATAATAATAATAATAATAATAATAATAATAATAATAATAATAATAATAATAATAATAATAATAATAATAATAATAATAATAATAATAATAATAATAATAATAATAATAATAATAATAATAATAATAATAATAATAATAATAATAATAATAATAATAATAATAATAATAATAATAATAATAATAATAATAATAATAATAATAATAATAATAATAATAATAATAATAATAATAATAATAATAATAATAATAATAATAATAATAATAATAATAATAATAATAATAATAATAATAATAATAATAATAATAATAATAATAATAATAATAATAATAATAATAATAATAATAATAATAATAATAATAATAATAATAATAATAATAATAATAATAATAATAATAATAATAATAATAATAATAATAATAATAATAATAATAATAATAATAATAATAATAATAATAATAATAATAATAATAATAATAATAATAATAATAATAATAATAATAATAATAATAATAATAATAATAATAATAATAATAATAATAATAATAATAATAATAATAATAATAATAATAATAATAATAATAATAATAATAATAATAATAATAATAATAATAATAATAATAATAATAATAATAATAATAATAATAATAATAATAATAATAATAATAATAATAATAATAATAATAATAATAATAATAATAATAATAATAATAATAATAATAATAATAATAATAATAATAATAATAATAATAATAATAATAATAATAATAATAATAATAATAATAATAATAATAATAATAATAATAATAATAATAATAATAATAATAATAATAATAATAATAATAATAATAATAATAATAATAATAATAATAATAATAATAATAATAATAATAATAATAATAATAATAATAATAATAATAATAATAATAATAATAATAATAATAATAATAATAATAATAATAATAATAATAATAATAATAATAATAATAATAATAATAATAATAATAATAATAATAATAATAATAATAATAATAATAATAATAATAATAATAATAATAATAATAATAATAATAATAATAATAATAATAATAATAATAATAATAATAATAATAATAATAATAATAATAATAATAATAATAATAATAATAATAATAATAATAATAATAATAATAATAATAATAATAATAATAATAATAATAATAATAATAATAATAATAATAATAATAATAATAATAATAATAATAATAATAATAATAATAATAATAATAATAATAATAATAATAATAATAATAATAATAATAATAATAATAATAATAATAATAATAATAATAATAATAATAATAATAATAATAATAATAATAATAATAATAATAATAATAATAATAATAATAATAATAATAATAATAATAATAATAATAATAATAATAATAATAATAATAATAATAATAATAATAATAATAATAATAATAATAATAATAATAATAATAATAATAATAATAATAATAATAATAATAATAATAATAATAATAATAATAATAATAATAATAATAATAATAATAATAATAATAATAATAATAATAATAATAATAATAATAATAATAATAATAATAATAATAATAATAATAATAATAATAATAATAATAATAATAATAATAATAATAATAATAATAATAATAATAATAATAATAATAATAATAATAATAATAATAATAATAATAATAATAATAATAATAATAATAATAATAATAATAATAATAATAATAATAATAATAATAATAATAATAATAATAATAATAATAATAATAATAATAATAATAATAATAATAATAATAATAATAATAATAATAATAATAATAATAATAATAATAATAATAATAATAATAATAATAATAATAATAATAATAATAATAATAATAATAATAATAATAATAATAATAATAATAATAATAATAATAATAATAATAATAATAATAATAATAATAATAATAATAATAATAATAATAATAATAATAATAATAATAATAATAATAATAATAATAATAATAATAATAATAATAATAATAATAATAATAATAATAATAATAATAATAATAATAATAATAATAATAATAATAATAATAATAATAATAATAATAATAATAATAATAATAATAATAATAATAATAATAATAATAATAATAATAATAATAATAATAATAATAATAATAATAATAATAATAATAATAATAATAATAATAATAATAATAATAATAATAATAATAATAATAATAATAATAATAATAATAATAATAATAATAATAATAATAATAATAATAATAATAATAATAATAATAATAATAATAATAATAATAATAATAATAATAATAATAATAATAATAATAATAATAATAATAATAATAATAATAATAATAATAATAATAATAATAATAATAATAATAATAATAATAATAATAATAATAATAATAATAATAATAATAATAATAATAATAATAATAATAATAATAATAATAATAATAATAATAATAATAATAATAATAATAATAATAATAATAATAATAATAATAATAATAATAATAATAATAATAATAATAATAATAATAATAATAATAATAATAATAATAATAATAATAATAATAATAATAATAATAATAATAATAATAATAATAATAATAATAATAATAATAATAATAATAATAATAATAATAATAATAATAATAATAATAATAATAATAATAATAATAATAATAATAATAATAATAATAATAATAATAATAATAATAATAATAATAATAATAATAATAATAATAATAATAATAATAATAATAATAATAATAATAATAATAATAATAATAATAATAATAATAATAATAATAATAATAATAATAATAATAATAATAATAATAATAATAATAATAATAATAATAATAATAATAATAATAATAATAATAATAATAATAATAATAATAATAATAATAATAATAATAATAATAATAATAATAATAATAATAATAATAATAATAATAATAATAATAATAATAATAATAATAATAATAATAATAATAATAATAATAATAATAATAATAATAATAATAATAATAATAATAATAATAATAATAATAATAATAATAATAATAATAATAATAATAATAATAATAATAATAATAATAATAATAATAATAATAATATAATAATAATAATAATAATAATAATAATAACAAATAATAATAATAATAATAATAATAATAATAATAATAATAATAATAATAATAATAATAATAATAATAATAATAATAATAATAATAATAATAATAATAATAATAATAATAATAATAATAATAATAATAAATAATAATAATAATAATAATAATAATAATAATAATAATAATAATAATAATAATAATAATAATAATAATAATAATAATAATAATAATAATAATAATAATAATAATAATAATAATAATAATAATAATAATAATAATAATAATAATAATAATAATAATAATAATAATAATAATAATAATAATAATAATAATAATAATAATAATAATAATAATAATAATAATAATAATAATAATAATAATAATAATAATAATAATAATAATAATAATAATAATAATAATAATAATAATAATAATAATAATAATAATAATAATAATAATAATAATAATAATAATAATAATAATAATAATAATAATAATAATAATAATAATAATAATAATAATAAATAATAAATAATAATAATAATAATAATAATAATAATAATAATAATAATAATAATAATAATAATAATAATAATAATAATAATAATAATAATAATAATAATAATAATAATAATAATAATAATAATAATAATAATAATAATAATAATAATAATAATAATAATAATAATAATAATAATAATAATAATAATAATAAT
Organism: Culex quinquefasciatus; assembly: GCF_015732765.1. Classification (NCBI taxonomy): domain Eukaryota; kingdom Metazoa; phylum Arthropoda; class Insecta; order Diptera; family Culicidae; genus Culex; species Culex quinquefasciatus. The sequence goes on from NC_051861.1 coordinate 109,109,722, forward strand.
AATAATAATAATAATAATAATAATAATAATAATAATAATAATAATAATAATAATAATAATAATAATAATAATAATAATAATAATAATAATAATAATAATAATAATAATAATAATAATAATAATAATAATAATAATAATAATAATAATAATAATAATAATAATAATAATAATAATAATAATAATAATAATAATAATAATAATAATAATAATAATAATAATAATAATAATAATAATAATAATAATAATAATAATAATAATAATAATAATAATAATAATAATAATAATAATAATAATAATAATAATAATAATAATAATAATAATAATAATAATAATAATAATAATAATAATAATAATAATAATAATAATAATAATAATAATAATAATAATAATAATAATAATAATAATAATAATAATAATAATAATAATAATAATAATAATAATAATAATAATAATAATAATAATAATAATAATAATAATAATAATAATAATAATAATAATAATAATAATAATAATAATAATAATAATAATAATAATAATAATAATAATAATAATAATAATAATAATAATAATAATAATAATAATAATAATAATAATAATAATAATAATAATAATAATAATAATAATAATAATAATAATAATAATAATAATAATAATAATAATAATAATAATAATAATAATAATAATAATAATAATAATAATAATAATAATAATAATAATAATAATAATAATAATAATAATAATAATAATAATAATAATAATAATAATAATAATAATAATAATAATAATAATAATAATAATAATAATAATAATAATAATAATAATAATAATAATAATAATAATAATAATAATAATAATAATAATAATAATAATAATAATAATAATAATAATAATAATAATAATAATAATAATAATAATAATAATAATAATAATAATAATAATAATAATAATAATAATAATAATAATAATAATAATAATAATAATAATAATAATAATAATAATAATAATAATAATAATAATAATAATAATAATAATAATAATAATAATAATAATAATAATAATAATAATAATAATAATAATAATAATAATAATAATAATAATAATAATAATAATAATAATAATAATAATAATAATAATAATAATAATAATAATAATAATAATAATAATAATAATAATAATAATAATAATAATAATAATAATAATAATAATAATAATAATAATAATAATAATAATAATAATAATAATAATAATAATAATAATAATAATAATAATAATAATAATAATAATAATAATAATAATAATAATAATAATAATAATAATAATAATAATAATAATAATAATAATAATAATAATAATAATAATAATAATAATAATAATAATAATAATAATAATAATAATAATAATAATAATAATAATAATAATAATAAAAAATAAAGCAGGTTTTGGGGTTTTGCTGAATGGCACTATTTTGCTACTGCCCATGACAAAGGCCCTAGTCATGGCCTCGAAGGTACTCTAAAACGATTAGCCACACGTAAAAAACGGTGCATTCAAAATAACCCAATAAATATTCCTTTCACAAAAATAGATTGATCAAGGTAGGGGAACAGCATCTAATTTCAGCGTTCCTCTAATGTTGCCATAGCTTATTAAAAGCGTTTTCAACTGAAATCGAGTGATAAATAGCTCAATGAGAAGTGAACAAGCAAGTTTCTATCAAAAGTTTTGCAAATTTTGTTGTTCAAATAGTGAAAATGAGCAAATTGGATGAAACTAGGAGCGAGAACTTAACCTGGCAAACATACTAGAATCTCCCCTATTAGCCATTTGAATAAATATTTGCGTTAAATTATAAAAATATAAATTAAATTAATCATCTCCCAGAACACCAGGTAGCAGTTATTGATCAGCTCGCCTGTGTGCTTCTAGCAGATGCGGCGAATGAAGCTGATGTAGGTAATCTAGAAAACACAAAACTTTAAAATTCGATATCTCTGGAACGAAACATATTCATTTCTGTCGATAAGTGATTCTTATGTAAAATTGGCCGGGGAACACGATGGTGAGGTCAAATCAAAAAATAAGTTGGGGTGTTTTGAGATACGGCCGTTTAAAGTTTTCAATTGCGCAATACAGGTAGAAAATAAATTAATCAAAATTTTGATCACGGAAATGGATTCTACGTCCAATTTCCTTCAAAATTGAGACTAAGACCGACCTTCTGAGATTTGTGGTTCCTGAGCTATCGCCGTTTGAAACTAGGAGGTTTGGTCAAAAATCGCCAAAAAGTCAATTTTTGGGGAGGTACAAAAATGGAGGAGGTGGTCCGATTTGGATGAAATTCGGGATTCTTCTATGTTTTGATAGTATCAACAGCTCTGCCAAATTTGAGCAGGATCGGAGAGGGTAATTTTCAAATTTGCACTTTTTCGTGCACAGTTGAGATGGAATGACCCACATGTAGAAAATCACAAAATTTTATATTACAGCATAATCCACTCAAAAGATGATTTTAAATCGGAACGGAATCGGTTTAACAAGTCTTCACCAAAATTTTGAGCCGATTTGGTAAAGACAGTGTTGAGATATCGTGGCACCCGTTTTTTGAAACTGCTATCTTGAAATTGCTATATCTCGGCAATGATGCAACCAAATATTGAGCAATTCCAGCTCAAATCAGGATTTTTTCTAGTACTTTTGTACCCGACCCTCTCCGATTTCAATGAAACTTTGTAGACATGTTATCCTAGGCCTAGATAAGCAATTTTTGTGTATATGGAGCCAATAGTACTCGAAAATAATATTTGAGAAGGGCGTAAGGTATTTAAATATTTTTGTATTTTGTAATTTTAAAATTACTGTATCTCGAAGCCGTTGCGTCGTACCAAAAAGTGGTCAAAGACAAACTTTGAGGAAATTGGACGGGCTTTCTGAAAAAATACACTGAAACAAAAATATACGCCACTTCTATGAGATTTTTTGATTTTTAAGTCTAAAACTTAATTTTTTTCCGTCAAAATTTTTGAGGAAATAGCCTAAGATGTTACCAAAAGACTGACGAAAAATGCAGGATGGTATGTCTTTCCTAAAAAAATACAAAAATCATTTGCTTAAACTGTTTTTTGAAAAGTGGTTTAAACGTCAAAATTTTGGAAAACCGGTAGTGGGAATCGATTCTCTAGACAATTTTACATAAAAGTATCAATATTGACCATTGTCCTATGTCCAATCCTTGGGAAGATACAGCGGTTTAAAAAATGAAAATGTTGAAAAAACGGGTTTTTTGGTGGTTTTTGGCAATTTCTATATGACAGACTTGGTTTTTCAGTCTCGTAAATATTTTTATCGAAAAGCTCGTCCAATTTCCCATAAGTTTGCCTTTGACAGCATTTCAATTGGATGTAAGGGCTTACAGATTTAAGCTTAATTACATTGCTTATAACTGAAAATAGAATATTTTTTTCAGTGTGGTAGAAACCAGGATAGTAAATTTGATTGCGTAAATATAATAACGACATAAATCAAAAAGCTGTCAAGGGCAAAATTATGGCCCTGACTCAATACAGTATCAAAAACACTCAGAAAACAAACCATGGTAATTGGGTTTATTGGACCAATTAAAAATCTCCAGGTCCTAACATTAAGCTTAAATTTGTGATATTATTGTTCACAACGATAAAGCTTATTTATCTGAGTACAACGATCTTTTGTACGACCGCAAAGGATTCAAACTGGATTTTTAAATCAATTTAAAAAAAACTTAGCAACCCTTCTTGACAGAATGGTCCTTCTTGACATCTCTTGGGTATCAAAATTTTTCGTAATTGAAAGACGCAACTTTTGGTTCCATGATATCTATAGGTCATCGCTGAAATTTTAAAGTTATCGCAGTTTTAGTGGAAAAAGTTGATTTTTTGCCGATTTCGTCATTTTCCCGTTTTTGGTCGCTGTTCGAGTGCATGGGGTGATTGGTCATTATAATTAAATAATGGCATCAGTAGTGCGGTGCCTGTGTGGACGCTCAGTCCTGTTTTTTCGTGTTATTTTTCGTCTCTTTTGTGTCGCTGTTCGAGTGCATGGGGTGATTGGTCATTATAATTAAATAATGGCATCAGTAGTGCGGTGCCTGTGTGGACGCTCAGTCCTGTTTTTTCGTGTTATTTTCCGTCTCTTTTATGTCGCTATTTGTGTACATGGGGTGATTGGATTTCTTCTGATTCGTGTTGTTTTCATCTCTTTTGTGTCGTTATTTGTGTGCATGGGGTGATTGGTCTTCTTCTTCTTCTTCTTCTTTTTTCTTTATTTTTAGTTCGCGCGTTCGTTGGCCAATGAGTTTATTTTTGTTCTCTTTACATAGTTTTCGATAGAAACGATCTGAATTCTTTTTTTTTCGAGACAAGCAAGTCGTATTGCTGGATTAAGTCCTTTCTATATCATCGATGATCGGAAGGCACGCCGACGAATATGTTTTAAGGCTTATGATATAAAATCATTTTAATGAATAAAGCCCTTCTTACATCACCGTTGATCGGAAGGCACGCCGACGAAGATTTTCTGGAGGATCGCGGTCGAATTAATACTATATTCAAAATTCTAGATAGCTATCTTTCAGAGGCGACTCGTCCACCTGTTCAACCTGTTCATTGAACAGGTAGCCGATTTCAAGTGGATATTTTTTTTATTTATGTGCCGTGGTGCTTTTTAAACCAGCAACATACAATTACAATTTTTGTTTGAATATACGTTAATAAAATCAACGCCCTATGTTCAGCAGCGCTGCATGCACCGAAAAAGCTTTGGCCCGCCACCCTTTACTCGTTACCTCTCTTTACAACCCACCAATACCAAAGCGAGCCAGCCTAGCGGGCCACGCGCAAATGCTCGTCGCGTTCAACACCGACCCTTTAAACGTTGGGGAAAAATCTCCATACAGAAAAAATCAACACATGTAAAGAGCTTCCTATTCATACGCAGCGGCAGTATCGATGTGTTGGTAAATCAGGTTCAATCTGAGAGCGTGAACTGACAGCATTTTTGGGAGAGAGCGAAATGCCACCCCAGCCCCCAGCCGACTTAGCTCGCTCAGCTCTCCAGGGGCTGCATGCAAAGGTAAACAAGCCAGCGCGTTGACAGCACGTTGAGAGCATGAATAAATGAGAGAGCGCGAGAGCACGACAGATATTGCTCTATATTTGGCGCACTTTTAGGCATCAAGCTGTTTTGCGCAGACTGGTGATGGCTTGTTTTAGAACTGGAATGTTCAACTGCGCGCGTTGAACCTCTTCGATCTTCTTGGTTACAAGTGGATTCTTGCTCTACTGGAAAGTGATTTAATGTTAAGTTAAGATCGTGTGATTGATAAATTGAATTGAAACAATTGAAAGAAAAAAGTACTGTGCTTTTTCCAGAATCGGGACACATTAGAAGAATTATGACAGTAGATCAGGGAAGGGATTTAAGCACCTAGTTTTGCATAATATCAAAGGTGCTGTGCTACTGAGTAGATTCAACCATGATCGTTATTTTATTTTTCGGATGGTTCTATTTAAAGCGGATGCAGTCCTAAAAAGTTTAAGATTTGATGCCATTAAATGCTCCAAACACGACTGTGTTTATTGAGACTGTAGTCCCGGTTCACTCTAGTTGTATATATTATAATCATATATTGTAGCATGAATTTGTTCTGAAAACATTTTTTCACTGATGCTAAAAACAAATATTTTAATTATCTCGGATTCATGTCAATATAGTTTTGTTTTTAACATCAAAAGCCCTTCTTTTTATTCGGAAATTGAATTCCAAAACCATGAGGACATAAAAGTGAGTAAATTCGATTCTCTAAAAATTTGACAAAGGATCAAAAGCGATACGACCTGGTTCTAAAAAGTATAAAGTAAAATGTCAATTTAATTTTTAAATAGTAACAAGTTAGCTTAAAAAGCCCAACAAACAGTTTTCTTTTGTTAAGGATATGTTTTTTTCTGAACATCCTGATGAATACTTTTAAAATTCAGTATAATATTCAATAACTTCCTTGAATTTCGATAAGGATGGCAGAGCGATTGCTCTATTTTTCCTCATTCCCACGCTAATGATTAAGTCTTAAAAATACATTTTAACGAGATAAAAAAGTCTTAATCATAATTTTTATTATTTTTTTGCATAAACAGAAAATTATAATAGTATAAAAATAATAAAACATAAAAATAAAAGCCATTGGAAAGAAAAAAAAGCTTGTAAAAAATGTTTTAACATTGAACAGGTACTTCATTCGGGCACGAGTCGCCTCTGCTATCTTTCGGATTCGATTGTGAGTAGCGGGACTTCGCGGTTACTATGCAACGTATTTTTTGGAGTCTTTTTATATTTTAAATTTATAAGTCCTTCTTTTATCATTGTTGATAGGAAGGCACGCCGCCGGTTAAGTTCGTTTAAGTTATTGTTTTAATTTCATTACAATCGGTTACGTGGTGTCCTGTTTTCTTTTCGTTTATATTCGTTGATCGTAATAATTTATTCCAACTGGCAGCTTTAGTATTAACTCATCTACTATTTTTGACATTTGCTCGCGTTATCTTAATTGTACCAACAGTAAAAATATACTGATAAGTCCAGCCCATAGCACTGCCGCTCGGTTGGCACGCGTACGATAAAAATAAATCATTTTAAATAATCAATTATCTATCTTTCCGCAGCCGGCTGCCTAAGATTTAAAAAATCTACCGATAAATAAAATGCTCATGGTCACATCACTGCCACTCGTGAATCCTGACCTCATACCCATCTACTAACCCCCTCAAAACTCATGTGATACTTTGTCGGAGATGCAGTCGATTGGGCGGTCTCTATCACTCAAGTATCGGACTAACATTCCCATCCACTTCCCCGTGACCCTACCACTGGTCGTGGCCGGCGCCGGTATTGATCAGCATGATAGGGGCCTTTGAGAAGTTGCGAAGCGAGGAAAGATAGCACCCACTTATCTTCCACGGCTCGTGGATGTAACTTCTGGAGGTCCTGGTCAATAACGGAGTAGCAACTGCGGGTGGGCACCTATGCTTACCTATGCTTATTTCGTCATTTTCCCGTTTTTGCGCGTGGCGCGTAGAAAAACTCAGTTTTTATTTTCAAAAAATCATATCTCCGAAACGTACGGTTCGACATCCCTAATTTTTTAATATGTTTTGTGAAATTTTTCGAGGAATCCGATAAAGATATTTTCAGACATAGGCTCTTTGATCCAGACACGGTCAACACGCCATTTTAAGTTTTCATACGACTTTTTGAAATGTTAAGCTAGATTTTTGAAACATCTTACTATTCTTCCCATCTATTCCAATAAATCACCTTTCTATTGCGTTTAAGACAGTTAAATGCGGATTAAATGACTCGATGACATGATTTTTTGTTGAAAAAAGTGGTTTTTGCGAAAAATGATGAAAATTGCCATTTTTAACCACCCTAGCACGATGTAGGTCACCCTAATGGCCAAAAAAAAAAATACGAGTCTAATTATTTTGACCAAGGAATCCCCAGAAAAAAATGTACATATAAAATTCGACGGTTTTGTTCAAACACAAATCAGTTCAACACGGAGCGTCGGATCGAGGTGCTTTTTGTTGCGTTGGGTTCGTAAAAGTCTAAAGCAGGTTCTTACGCCAAAAACTGACAACTTTGGTCGATTCCGGAAAATTTGCAGATTGTATGGGAAAAGCTGCGTAAAATCAAATTTTGATCACAGGAGGCTGCATAACCTTCGGGAAGTCGCGTGTTTTCGCCTTTCTTACAAGTGCCCTTACAAACTGTGTACAAAGTACACGTACGCGACCTCCGGTGGGATAAGCAACCAAGCTAAAAACGTCAAGAAACGAAAAAAGACAAGACGAAGTTTGTCGGATTTAGTCAGTTAGTTTTGTTTATGGTTCAACGATTGCTGCGGTAGTCGAAAAAGTGGGGTTATGTTACACTACGTACGACCTGGTGGAGCTGCCGTAAAACTAAGTTCATGTTCGAACTAAAGGGTTCCATTGCGCTGATGATCCGTGCACTGTTTAGCTCCAGTCAATGTACGATCCAATCTTGCATACCAAACAAGAGACCAGCTCAAGTACCGGAAGTCACGATACCCGACCGCTGGGGCTATAAAAGCACCCTGTTGATCATGATTGAGCGCAAACTCCTAGTGTCAACGCAACCATGAAACCGGCCACGACGACCTTCTTCCTGGTTGCACTCGCGGTCCTCGGCCACCTACCAGCGGAGTCCGGTGCGGAGCAGCAGATGAACCTACAGCTGGAGCGCTTCGAGCAGATCGACGGCGCGGACATGATCGACTCGTCCAAGCTGCGCGTCCGCAAGTACAACCGAACCGCGTTCATCCTGGACGGCACGGTCGAGCTGTTCATCGATCTGGACAACGCGTACGAGGTCACGGTCAAGGTCGCGTACAGCACCCTCGGCAACAACCAGTTCAACGAGTACCCGATGAAGCTGCCCCGGAAGAGCATCTGCGCCTTCATGGTCGACGAGTACGTCGAGTATCAGTACATCTGGGCCGACAGCACCAACCTGCCGCACGTCGAAAAGGGAACCGAGGAGTTTTGTCCGTTTCCGAAGGGCGAGTACTGGTTCAAGGAGCTGGTGCCGGATTCGTCGTTTCTGCCGCCGGTCATCCCGGCCGGGCTGTGGCGCATGACGTGGGAGTTTCTGCGCCCGAACGACGAGGTCGTGATGCAGCTGCGGTTCTTCTACCGGGTCACGAAGGGGAAGGCCAAGTAGGTGAGGTTAGGTTTAGGGTGTCCGGGAAGCAAAAATGGTGGTGTTGGATATTCATGTCAGATTTGGCAAACAAAATATAATAATAAAATATAATAAAAACAAAGTATGCGTTTCATACTCAAAAACTATTTTTAAAACGGTTTGCAACGGTCTTAATAGCTGCCAAATTAGAAAAAAGCGTTTTTTTAACTTTCTAGAAATTTAGAAATTATAACGTTAAAAATTAAAAACTATACCTATCCAGATCCAGATCCAGATTTTTAAGCGAAGATGGCGTTACGAAGGGTGGAAATGTCAAATTCGCGTGGTGATACCAACATTAGAAAAAAAAATTATCTGGCTGTAATGCAATGGCACACTTTTTTGTAACGCTATCTTCGTTTTAAAATCTGGATATACAGCAAATCCCCACGAAAACAGCATGATTCGATTTTTTTTGTTCGACCATAAGGGTGACCTACGCCGTGTTAGAGTGGTCCAAAAATTGCCATTTTCCACGATTTTCGCAAAAAAAAAACACATTAAAAAAAATCATAACTCCGCGCGATTACAACCGATTTTAGCGTTTTGGACGCAAATTAAAGGTCATTAGATAGGCTTTTGAGGAAAAAAGATAGGAGTTTCAAAAATCTTAAAAAAGGTCGTATGAAAACTTGAAATGACCAACGAGCCTATGTCTTAAAATATTTTTATCGGATTCTTCGGAAACAAATTAATAACATTTAAAAAAAATGTGGATTTGTTATTAAAAGATTCCGATAAATGATTTTTTTTATAAAAACTCAGTTTTTCAACGCACCGCTCGCAAAAACAAAAAAAAAAAACACGAAAACTGGAAAAATCAACTTTTTCGATAAAACTTAAAAATTTGTAGCGTCACCCTATACTTTTTGGGTATCGTATTTGAAGCTTCTTTGTTACCAGCTAAGCAATTCTTTACAAAATCAGTCTTTTTTTATTTTATTTTTTGAAATTTTACATCCGGCTGAAATTTTTTTGGTGTCTTCGGTGTGCCCGAAGAAGCCATTTTGCATCATTAGTTTGTCCATATAATTTTCCATACAAATTTGGCAGCTGTCAATACAAAAATGATATATGTAAATTCAAAAATCTGTATCTTTTGAAGGAATTTTTTGATCAATTTGGTGTCTTCGGCAAAGTTTTAGGTATGGATAAGGACAATACTGAAAAAAATTATACACATTTTTTGGTGATTTTCAATTTATCTTTTTGTCACTAAAATTTGGTTTGCAAAAAACACTATTTTATTTTTTTATTTTCTAAAATGTATTAGAGGACAACAGAACTTTTCAGAAAAATCCAGAATGTGTAGGAAAATCTTTGACCGAGTTATGAATTTTGAAATCAATACAGATTTTTTTCAAAAAAAAAAAATTAAATGTCGGTCGCAAAAATTTTTCAACCTCATTTTTCGAAAAGTACTTAAGTGAAATTTTGATAAAGTGCACCGTTTCAAAGTTATAGCCATTTATAGGTAAGTTTTAAGAAAATAGTCGCAATTATCCATTTCTGTTAAATTACACAGCAAAAAAAGAAGTAATCTAGCTGCGTGTAGAAGGCCTGGTTGTAAAATTAATGTTGCATTATTTTATGAAATTATATGTAATATTGCACCCTGAAATATGTAGCCCATCAGTATGGGAAACCTACTTGTCCGAAATGTCAAGCTCATGTATGCATTTATCCTTTCCATTCCTCATCGGTCTGATGGCCGAGCGGGCTAAGGCGCCAGACCGTGTTGGTGCTGGGTTTGAATCCCGTCGGACGCAACTTTTTTTTTGTTTCTACAAAACTTGTACATGCAGCGTGTTATATTAAGTGTCTTTTTTGACGAAGGTGATGTGCATGCTTTTGCATGCGATTTTACCATCGATTTTTTTGCTGTGTAGTGCTCATGTTTGCTCACTTTAAAACATATTTTTGAAAAGCTGAGAAAATTCTGTATATTATTCTTTTTTAACGACCTTTAGTTGCTGAGATTGCTGAGACATTCGTGAAAATTGACGATCTTTTCGAAAACAATATTTTCAAAATTGTTAAATCAAGACTAAAGTTTCAAAAAGGCCAAAAATGCAATACGCCCTTTTGAACTGATTTTAAAATTTAGAAAATATTGTTTTTGAAAAGATTTTTGCCACGTATCATTTTTTTCAGTGTAGTCCTTATCCATACCAACAACTTTGCCGAAGACACCAAATAGATCAAAAAAAACCTTCAAAAGCTACTGATTTTTGAATTTTTAGAAATCATTTATTGTATGGACAGCTGCCAAATTTGTATGGAAAATTATTTGGACAAACTAATGATGCAAAATAGCTTCCTTTGGACATACCGAAGGCACCAAAAAAGTTTCAGCCGGATTAAAAAATACAAAAAAATCGATTGACCGAAATCTCAGAGAATTGCTCAGGTAATTAAAAAAGTTATTTAATTTTCTGTTTTCTAAGATGGCGTTCAAAATGACAAAATTCAATTCTTTTTCTGAATTTAACTTTATTTTGGGAATTTAAAATCTTTCGATTTTGAAAGAAGAGATTTTTTGCAATTCGGAATCATTATTCAATCTGAGTTTTATTTGGTTTGCTTTCATTCTGTAATTTTTATTTCTTTATTTTTGTTTAAGTTATTGTGGAACTTTTCAAAACAGTTCCAGAAAATTCTTTAAAACTTGAATTCTAAGAATTGGAATATCCCAAAAAAAATCAAAAATAAAATAGAGTTTACCGAATTTTCAACTGATGAAAAAACTGAAAATTACTGAATTTGTAAGTATTGACGGAATTATTTTCTTTCTCGAAAACGAACTTTTTGATTGATTGCACGTCCATTTCCATTGAAATTTTGAAGTTTATTGAAAAAAAGTGTCGCATCCAGATTTTTTTGCGACGACATTGAAACATATTTGCAACGGCCTTTATTAAAAAAAAGAATTAAGTTCTTTAAACCAAAATTGTTTTCTAATCTAATCTAAGAAAATAAAAAATATTATAATTCATGTATTGAAAAATACTACAAAAATAATTTTTAAATTCAAAATAACAAAATAGGAAAAAAACTTACTCAAAAATGTTAAAATAACTAGATTTAAACAAATTTGTTAATTTAAAATGTTTTGGATGGCCCCTAACAACATCTCTATTAAAAGTTTGAGAGTTGAGTACTAGTAGTTAGAATTTTCATTTTGAGTTAGAGAGAGAGAGAGTGAGAGTGAAAAAGAGAATAAGAGAGCCAAAGAAAGAGAGAGATTGGCGAGCGTGTTGTCATCCATTGCAGTAAACACAGGATGACAGCTTCAACAGCATTTCTGTTCTTTGGGTGTAGCAATGAATTAAAAGTGAGATTCTTCACATGATTAGTACAATTCGAATTCTAGTTCCAATTTGTTCAACTCAGATCGTACTGCGCGCGATGCTATCTCGCCTTCAAAACAAGGTACAATTGTACAATCGTGGTCCGAACGTGACATTACCATGTGCCCTCTACCGGACTATATAAACAGCTTGTCAACGGTTCAAAACAAACACATACTAAAATACTAAAATACTAAAATACTAAAATACTAAAATACTAAAATACTAAAATACTTAAATACTTAAATACTTAAATACTTAAATACTTAAATACTAAAATACTAAAATACTAAAATACTACAATACTAAAATAGTCATGTTAAAAATCCTTAGTTTGAATTCCGGGGTGACTTTGATAGTCATAGTTTTTCTTGTTGAAATCAGATAAAAGGTGTTCAAACTTTATTTTTACGTCAAATTTGCCATAGTTTTTTAAGAAAAAAATTACATGTTTATATTTTTTTATTCGAGTTTTTAAGCTTTTTTAACAAAATCCTTTTTTTTAATTGTTAAAAAGTCAGAATTTGATGTAAAATTCGCTTAAACTTACATTTTAAACTGAACAAAAATACAAAAAAACAAAATAAAGAAAATAGACCTAATTAACACCTAAACTCCCAAGCTCGAGAAAAAGGGGGTATTTGTATAGAAATTCCCCATTTTTCTCGAGCTTGGGAGTTTAGGTGCTAAAATAACCTAAATTATTAATGTTTTGCTGAATAATTTGGAGCAATTTTAGATAAATTAATTCATACTATTTTTCACTCACATGAACGAAATTTCACTTTTTCACACTTTTTCCCCGATTTTTGCAAATCCTTCCAATTTTAACATATTTGAAAAATTTACTTTATTTAACCTTAAACCCAAATGTTTTTAATTTCACCTAAATATCACTAATTATTTATTGAATTGAACTAAATTAACTAATTCATCAACTTTTATCTTATATTTTCCTTATGTTTGCTGATTTGGCTAGTTTAAACTTAATTTAAAATAATTATATCTACATTCACTAAATTGACTCAACCAAATTTCAACTTTAACTTTAACAAATTTCACTTAATTCAACTGTATTTAGCTTTATTTTCCTTGATTTAACTTAATTTAACTTGATTGAAATTAATTTAACTTTAATTAACCTAGTTTTCCTTAGTTTTATGTTGCCAAATTAAAATAAATGTACCTAAATCCAAATTGAACCATATTTTTTTTAAAACTAAACTCAACTTTATTTTGCTTTATTTTTTTGTGTTTAACTTTGTTTAACTTGATTTAGCTTAATTTAATTTTAATTAACTTATTTTCAACTTAGTTTTATGTAACCAAATTTAAATCAATGTACCTAAATTTAAACTAAATTCATCATTTTTTTTTCTAAATAAAACCACATTTAATAATCACATATTTACTAAAATTTACCAAATTTTACTAAATTCAATTAAATTTAACTTAATTCAACTTACTCTAGCTTTATTTTTTTAATTAACTTGATTTAACTGAATTTAACTTTAATTAACTTAATTTTACTTAATTTTATGTAACCTAATTTAAATAAATGTACGTAAATTTGACCAAAATCAATTATTTTTTTGACCACATTTAATTTTATTTAGCTGTTTGCTTAATTTAACATGTTGTATTTAATTTAGCTTAATTCAACTTAACTTAATTAAACTTGATTAAACTTAATTTACCATATTTCTATTTCTAAGTATGGGCAAAAATTTTATTATTTTAAAAATGTTTTTACTGTGCTGTGTAGGGGTAAGCGTGATTGCCTCTCACCCAGTCGGCCTGGGTTCGATCCCAGACGGTCCCGGTGGCATTTTTCGGGACGAGATTTGTCTGATAACGCCTTCCGTCGGACGGGAAGTAAATGTTGGCCCCGGACTAACCTAAAAAAAGGTTAGGTCGTTAGCTCAGTCCAGGTGTAGGAGTCGTCTCCCTGGGTCCTGTCTCGGTGGAGTCGCTTGTAGGCAGTTGGACTCACAATCTAGCTAAGGTGTAAAAAGATGTTTGCAATTGCCTCAACAATCAAGCCTTCGAACACCTAGTTTCGAGTAGGAATCTCGCAATCGAGAACGCCAAGGCAATGCTGTAGAGCGAATAATTTGATTTGATTTGATTGATTTTTACTGTGCTGATTATCGGAATTCCATACCCAAACATCCTAAATAAGATTATCAAGGCAGAAAAATGCATTTTACATTGTTTTCACTTGGTTAGACTTCGATTTTCCATTGAAATTTTCCATAAACATTCATAAACTTTGAATATGTGCAACGGCCTTAACCAAATTTAACTAAATTTTACCAAATTTAAATTAGTTCAACTTAATTAAGCTTTATATATTCTGATTTAACTCAATTTAACTTGATTTACTTTAATGTAACATAAATTAACTTGATTTTACTTAATTATACAAACTTTTATCAAATAGCATTAAATTTAACTAAATTCTGCCAAATGTTACAAAATTTAAATAAATGTACATAAATTTCACTAAATGTAACTATTTGTTTTCAAAATATAGCCACATTTAACTTATTTAATTTAATTAAACTGAACTCAACTTAATTGAAGTTGATTAAACTTAATTTATCATATTTTAACTGGATTTTACTTAATTTCAACCTAATTTTACTCAATTTTACTAAACACAACTTAATTTAACACATTTTGTACAAATTAAACTAAATAAAACAAAAAGAAACTAAATTCAACTAAACTTAACTAAATTTTATTGAATTTATCTACATTTTATAAATTTTAACTAAATTTATGTAATTTTAACTAAATTTATGTAATTTTAACTAAATTTAATCTATTTAAATGAATTATATTCTATATTCTATTAATTTTTTTCTTAGTTTAACCATATGCAACTGAATTTAATTTAAATTTTCTTATTTAATTTCAATTTAACCTTATTTTTTAAGTTCAATTAAACTTGATTTCACCAAATTTAACATAATGTTAATTTAACTTGATTGAACTTAGTTTCGCCTAATCCAAACGCGCTAGGCACCAACCGCCCTTTACGCCCAGCAAAACTGGCCGTGTTGCTAGCGCAAAACCTCGCAAAACATACGTTGCCAGTGCCCACGGTATGTAGATTAGGTAAGGTATGGCGGGATTTCTTAGGTGTCAAAATAGTTCGCACGAAACCCGGATTTTATATGAAGATTTTCTGAAAAGGTGAATATTTCCCTTGACAATCTGTGCTACAAAAGGCGTTAGGAAGCGTTCTTTAACTACGTAACGCAAAATTGTGCTGTGTGTGTGTGTGTGTGTGCAACCAACCAAACGGGACCACGCGGCCGCTTCTTACAAATTGAGTTGTTTCCATGTATTTTTTTTTAGATCTACATTCTATACATGCAAATAACTCGCATAGGCATTTGGAAGGTGTTAGCTCTGCCGAGCTTCGGTGACCCATTTCTACGCTGGCTAGCCGAGCGCGAGGTACTTCAGCTTTATCGACAAGCCCCGCTCTGAAGAACGTTTGTACCAATCGGGTTCAAACGTTATTTAGAACTTCCGAACCCTTGTCAAATGGACAAGGACCCAGCGCGTATATAGTTGGTAGCAACAGTATTCCTAACTCCAATTATAGCTCACCAAATCGCGATGGCCTAGTGGTTAGCATTTTTGCTTACCAATCCAAAGGACGGGGGATCGAACCCCGACTCGAGCGACTTTAATTTTTCGTTCATGTTCAGAGTTTCAAGATTTATATTTCCTTTACTTTCTCGTTGGGAGCAGATGGGAATCGAACCCAGGACCATTCGCTTACAAAGCGAACACCGTAACCAGTAAGCCACGGCCGCTCCTCGTAACGCAAAATTGTGCTGAGACACCAATATTGTTTTTGTCATTTTTATGTGGGCTGTCAGTTTTGGATAGCAAATCAGCAATCAGAGTTGGTAAATTTACCTGTAATTTTAGCTGAATCAACCAAAGAAATCACTGTTTCACCCATTTGAAGCCAGCTAATTTGAATTGTTAAATTTAAGATGGAACTGCTTTCCGTGTAGAACCTTTTTAAATTTATGCGAGAATTTGGAATAATCAAGACTTCCAACAAAAACAGTGAATTAATTGTTTATTAAAACACTACATATAACCCCGTCAGAACTCCTTCGTAATCCGGAAGTAGAACGCAAACTGCGCCGCCACCTGCTCCCCGGGAAGCAGAAGCATCCAGGTCATGCGCCACAGTCCGGTCGGCACGACCCGCGGCACAAACGAAGCGTCCGGAATCAGATCCCTCACCCAGTAGACGCCCTTCGAAACGGACAAAACTCGCGCGTTCCCTGCTCGATGTACGGCATGTTGGTGCAGTTCCTCCAGATGAACTGATACTCGACGTACTCGGTCACGAGCATGTCGCAGAAGCGCTTCCGCGCCAGCTTCATCGGGTACTCGTTGAACTGGTTGTTCCCGAGGGTGCTGTACGCGACCTTGACCGCCCTTCGACAGAAAGAAAAAAATAGTAAAAATGAGGCTACCCTTTGCTCTCGGGATTCAGGAATTTCACCTCGTACGAGCCGTCAATGTCGGTCAGCAGTGCGAACGTTCCGTTCAGCACGAACGCCGTCCGGTTGAACTTCCGGACGCGGAGCTGGGACGAGTCGACAAAGTGGGCGCCGCCGATCTGCTCGAACCGTTCCAGCTGCAGCGTGACCTTTTGGGCACCATCGGAACGGAACGGGAAGCTGATGCAGATGATCAGCAGAACCGTCAACGGAACGGTGGAAATTGTTGTACGCCACGCCATTGCTTCCGACGCACTGAACGTTCGTTTGGACCAAGGGGTTGAGGTGGGATCAGATGACGTGCTAATGTCATATTAATCCGGTCATTGCATTGAGATCGTATCGTTTTACAAACCAGTTGATGATACAAAGCGATTATACAGAACAAATGCATCCCCCCGAACAATGGACTGGATTTCGTCATGTTGAAGTTATATCCAAGTCTACTTTTTTCAGTGGATAAGGGAAATTCTCCAGAGTATGTTTCTTCTTGCAATGGGACAAAAAACAACAGAGGGATTCAAACAACTAAGGCTGGTCTTCGCATATTGTATCTTTTATTATCCACAGAGTTCAAAACAGACCTCACATGCCCTTCCCCTTAACGACTCGATAATAAATCCGCAGCTGCAGCACGACCACGTCACCGGGGTTCAACACAACGATCGACATGCGCCACAGCCCGGCCGGCACCACGGGCGGTATGAACGACGCGTCCGGAACCATGTCCCTGAACAAGTACTCGCCCTTCGGAAACGGACAAAACTCCTTCGTGCCCTTCGCAACCTTCGGCAAGGTGGTACTTTCGCCCCAGATGAACTGATAATCGACGTACTCCTCAACCAGCAGCCTGCAGATGCTCTTCTGGGGCAGCTTCATCGGGTACTCGTTGAACTGGTTGTTCCCCATCGTACTGTACGCCACCCGGACCGTCACCTCGTACGAGCTGTCCAGATCCTTGAGCATGTGCAGCGTTCCGTCCAGCGCGAACACGGTCCGGTTGTACTTGCGGACGCGCAACTTGGAGCAGTCGGCGATCCCTTCGCCGCCGACCTGTTCGAAGCGTTCCAGCTGTAGCTTGACCGGCTCTGAACTCGACCTCGCTGGAAGACTCCCAAGGACGCTTACGAAAGCCAGGAACGCTGCTGCGAACGACTGCATGGTTGGTTGAAAAGTGCGGCTATTACATTCAGTCCGGTTTTATACCTCAGAAGGTCACGTAACGGGACATCCGATCGAGCAATAAAACCTTGTTTCGAAAGCAAGATTGCATCGCGCAACGCGATCTGGGTTCGCTGAAATAAACAAACTAGGATGTTGAATCATACAGAATTTATGGAAATTTTTGAATTCAGCGAATTGCTTGAAATGTCCACAGAATCTAATCTGATCAAGCAGGTATGCTCTGGAACGTCTCGTGATTGGATTACGCCCCAAAGCACTTTTCTTGACAGTATTATATAATTTCGGTACATCCGAGAACACCCGTAAAATGAACTACAAAATTGGAAGCGGCCAGCCCTACTGCGTTGTGTTTACCGTAGAGAGGATTTTTCACATTTCACTGAATCTATTGGGGCGGAGGGATGCGTGGACATGCCGTACCAAACACGCTCCATTTAGTGATTTCAAGTGTTTTGTAGGATTCTGCCAAAAATGGTAAATATTATGATCGGACTACACTAGACGAACAGATGAGAAAATCAACTCACACTAAAATTTGCGGGTAGAAAATTTGAACTTTGAGTGATTTTGGTTCACTTATTATGTCGCGATTTTCTTGTTTAGATAGCGGAGTACGCAGCTCGGGAGAAACGCGTTCAAGAAAAGTTAAGCCTTCTTTCCGTGACCCTCCTCGAGAAAGTTGGACAATTCTGTCAAAGCGCGCGTGTGTGCGCTTGTGATTGTGAAAAAATAACAAATCTTAAATTCTTAAATCTTAAAATTCAAAAATTTTAATATTATAAAACCTAAAAATTCTAAACTCAAAGGTTATTAAATTCTAGAAATATTTTGTAGGTATTTTCCTGATTTTTTCCTGCTTGTGAAAAAACTGAATTGAATTGAAATAAATTCTAGAACTCAAAAAATCTTAAATTTAAAGCTCCAAAATTGTAAAACTTTGAAATTCTCAAATGAAACCGTAAAATTTAAAAATTCTTATGTAATGAAACTTTAAAATTGTCCAACTTTAAAATTATAACGTTTTTAAATTAAAAAATTCCAAAAATTGAAATCAAACTCAAAAACTTTTTAAATTTTTAAATTCTAAAATTCAATAATTCTAGTAAACTAACTAGTAAACCCACCCTTCTAAGTTGTCCAGGTGGTTTATGGATGGTCCCAAGTTCAAAAATTCTAAAAATCTAAAATTGAAAACTCAATTTTTTTTAAAATTTATGGTAATAAAATTCAATAATTCTAAGATTTAAACAATAAATACTACAACTCTAAAATTTCAAAAGTTTTATGTTTTAAAAGTCCACAAATCCAAAGTTTAAAGCTCCTAAAATCATATTTTTTGAAAAATCATGTTTTCTAAAATTCTGCAATTATTGCACTTTTAGACTCATAAATTCTAAAATTCCAAAGTTTTTGAATTCTAAAATTTCAAAAGCATAAATTTTAGGTTTTTAAAATTTTAGAGTATAAAAACTTTGGACTCAAAACTATTATTTTTTTTTTAATTTAAATTCCAAAAATCCAAAATTTAAAACCCCAAATTTTCTTAATTATGAAATTCTTCAATGAATTCCAGATTTCTTATATACTAAAATTTAAACTAAAACTCAAATGTTTTCAAATACTAAAGTTCCAAATATGGGTAATTCTCCGCCAACTCACACAGCAGTTGCCTCGACCCCTCTTCGGTTTGCGTGAAACTTTGTCCTAAAGGGTAACTTTTGTCCCTGATTACGAATCCGAGGTCCGTTTTTTGACATCTCGTGACGGAGGGGCGGTACTACCCCTTCCATTTTTGAACATGTGAAAAAAGAGGTGTTTTTCAATAATTTGCAGTCTGAAACAGTGATGAGATAGAAATTTGGTGTCAAAGGGACTTTTATGTAAAATTAGACTCCCGATTTGATGGTGTACTCAGAATTCCGAAAAAACGTATTTTTCATCGAAAAAAACTCTAAAAAAGTTTTAAAAATTCTCCCATTTTCCGTTACTCGACTGTAAAATTTTTTGGAACATGTCATTTTATGGAAAATTTAATGTACTTTTCGAATCTACATTGACCCAGAAGGGTCATTTTTTCATTTAGAACAAAATTTTTCATTTTAAAATTTCGTGTTTTTTCTAACTTTGCAGGGTTATTTTTTAGAGTGTAACAATGTAAAATCTCAAAAAATCTAATTCAAAAACTTTTCAATTTTGAAATTCTAAAATTAAATAACGTTGAAATCATTATCAAGAGTTTTTCAATTCAAAAAATCAAAAATTACTATAGGTACTTTTAAATTTTTAAATTCTTAAATTCCATAATTCTAAAATACCAAAACCTTAAAATTCTAAAACTCTAAAACTAAATTTAAAAAGTTTTTAAGTTTTGAAATTCCAAAAATCTAAAATTTAAATTTCCAAAAATCTTAATTTTTGAAGTTTTTGATTTGTTAAATTCTTTAATTCTAAAATTCTGCAACTATAGCATTTTAAACTCATTCATTTTAAAATTCCTAAGTTTTAAATTTAAAAATTTCGAAAAAATAAAATTAAAAACGCTAAACTATTAAATTTTTAAATTTTTGAATTGTAAAATTCTCAAATTCTAAAATTCAACAATCATAAAATTTTGAAACTATTTAATTAAAAAATACATTTTTTTTCAATTCAAAATTCCAAAAATCTAAAATTTAAAATTCCAAAACTTCTTATTTTTGAAATTTGCAAATGAAATTATAAATTTCTTATATACTGAAACTTGAACTAAACCTAAAAACTTTCCAAATTCTAAAATTTCAAAAATCTAAAATTTAAATCTCAAAAACTCTTAAATTTTGAAATTCTTGAATGAAAACCTAAAATTCTAAATTTTTATTATACTCAAACTTTAAAACTCCCAAAACTCATAAATTCCAAGAATTAAATTCGAAAGTTCCAGAACTCTTAAAAAAACTGAATCTAACTCAAAACTTTTAAATTTTGAAGTTTTAATATTTAATAATTCTAATTTATTAAAACTTTAAAATTAAAGAACCCTTAAATTACAGAGTTTTTTAATTCAAAAATTCAAAAAATCAAAAATCAAAAGCTCAAGTTCTTTAACATTTTGAAATTCTAAGATTCGATAATTTTGATATATTTAAACTTTGATATACGATAAATCTATAATTCCAATAGCTTTTTAATTCTAAAAAAACAAAAATTTAAAATTAAAAATTCCAAAAATCCTAATTTTTGAAATTCTTGAATTGCAAAATTCTCAATTTCTAAAAACTTGTAGAACTTATAAACTCTAAGATTTCATAGTTTTTAAATTCTGAAATTCCAAAAATCTAGATTTAAAACTCTAAAACTCCTAAATTTTTTAACTATAAAATTCTCAAATTGTAAAACTCAACAATTATAACATTTTTAAACTCTTAAATTATAAAATTCCAAAGTTTTAAAATTCTAAAATCTTTATATCATAAATTTAAAACTCAAAAACCTTTAATTTTTGAAATTCTTGAATTGTAAAATCCTCAAATTGTAAAGCTCGACAATCATAAAATTTATAATTTTTATCTACTAAAACTTAAAAATTCTAAAACTCTAAAATACCAACACTTTATAATTTCTAAAATTACATGAGCATGAGCATGAGCATGAGCATGAGAGATCACCCATGGTTGCCCCTCCGTTGCTGAACAGAACCGTAATATCCTTTCAGCCCTACTGATCATAGGCTTCGACGATCAAATGGTGTTTCCCTTATCAACAGCATGTATGAATGCGCCGAAAAGATAAAACACCATGATTGCTAAAGCTAGATCAATTGCGAATAGGTAACAGTCATTGGCCACCAACGGCGCCCGCCATGTCAGTTTGTAGACCTCGATTTTAAGGGACGGGAATGTTAGTTAGCGCAGGTTGCTACTAGGGCAGCTGATTTACTCTGTGCTTACACCCCACGAGCGCCAGGAACCTGAAAAGTTGTTAGTAGGAAAGGGTGTTTGGTCAGGATTCATCATAGAAGATGATGATGCGACCCAAAATCAAAGTGTTTTTGAAAGGTATAAGGTATTATTCTCAAGGCAAGCAATCGGATGCTGCGGATGAGACATTTCCCGTTTATCTGTTGTTAAATTTTGAATGAAGTTGTTTTATCTTAGACAGCCGGCTGTGGAAAGATAAAACCAAAACGATATGTAATTAAAGGGTAAAATATTAACCTCAGTATGTTAATTTGGAGCGGTTTACATACTTGATTATTAAATTAAGCGTATGACGTACGATCGGGATAGTCTGCGACGCTATAGAAATAGCGTGAATAATCACGTTGAGATAATACTTATCACCTTGCCTTACGAGCTGCGATGCTAAGGAAAAGTCTAGTCACGTGTACTAAAAATTCACACTACAAAACGAAACAAAATCTATTGATATCGCGACATCGTGGAAACAAAATTAACAAAATCAATGACCGGTCTTGAATCAAAAACGCGTTGACGCAATTTCTAAAAATGAGCGAATTTTAACTGCAAAATACCCTAAATTTTACAAAAAACCGTCATGAAACGAGCTCACCCGAAATTAACTATTCATTTCAAATGTACCGCTTTCCTGTAAAATCGCCCGCGCATCGTATCAAGAACAATAACAAAAAAAAATCAAACGCGACGGCCGCGACGCAAATCGGCAGAGAGCACAGAACCGGGTGTCAAATCAGAAGACTCCATTAAATACAACGAGGTAAACAAACGAACCGACAGCGACGAAAATCAAACGCGACGGACACAACGCGAACCGACTGACCCTACGGCGATACATATTTATATTTAAAAAACATTATAAACGCGGATACACACACACTCTCTCTCTCTCTCTCTCTCTCTCTCTCTCTCCCACGCGCACACACACGCACACGACATGAAACGAACTCACCCGAAGATCTTTTCACAAGTGCTTATTTCGCCATCATTCACAACATTGTGGCAAGTAAACCCTACCCTCAGACCACATTTTTGACTTAGTCAAAACTCCAACTAAAGATCAACATGCTCTTCTTTTTTAAACATCATTCATTCTCAAAAAACACTTATGTTTTCACTCAGACTATTTGATCCCGATATGTCACACACTTTTTATGTAAAATCACTACCATTTCTTTTCTGTTTCCATTCCATCTCTACAACCGTTTCGAAAAATAGATCTCACTGCTTAACATAATTTAGCACAAATCTGTTTCGCATCGAGATGGCCAATTGAATGATTTTGTAAGCACCCCCAACGCACTACGTGGGCAGAGCATGTCGTACACCCGCTCATCATATTGGAATAATAGCAACAACAAAAACAAAAATGTTTGGGCAATTAAAACTCTTTGAAAATGAAATTAACTGGATGCACTGCACTGCTGATGTGTCGTGGTAGCAACGGTTTCTCGTTCTCTCCCCCTTGTAACCACCATCGCACGACCACAACTGAACGGCACTGAGTATCATCGGTTTTCTTCCACACTGCCGAAAAAATAACCGTAGCAGATTTTCCCTTCATCGTGCGCTCTCAGCGCTCTCTCGCACTCTCTTTTCCATTTCCTTCATCTGGCCTGTGTTTGTTTGTTTTGACGCCACTGGAGTGGACTTGGCATCGCCTGTCAAGCGCACACTCGCACGTCCGCAACCGAACGCACAAATTCGACCGTGCACTACAAAGCACACAGGAAAAGGTAACATGAACCAATACAACCATGTGTTCGCCGTCTTCACACACGGCATTCTTGTGATTGCTCTCTGCTTTTTGCTCTTTTCCATATTTCGGTTTGCTTTTTCGCCCGCTACTTATTCTGATACACCAAACACAACGCGCACTATTATTTTCCTTATTTTATTTTTTATAACTCACAGCACAAGAATTTCTTGCAGATTCTATTTTAAAACTTAGGTCCAAGGACCACCTTAAACCTCGAGCTTCTCTCTGTCAGGCCCTCATGTGCAACACGCACACACGAGCACTGAAGGCAGACACCAAGACAACTGCAATGCTCTGAAAACGCCAAATCATTTCGTCGACGCCATTCCAGGAGCCAAAAATATTTTGACCACAAAACACTTGAAATCCACAATTTGCTCAAAAACTTCATTATTTCCGTATTCACGAACAGATTCCGCGTCGATTGACACCACTTTCGAACCAAAACTCGCTTTTTAGCAGCACAAAATCTAGAAACAAACGACCGCGATTTTAGACTCGACTGCATCCAGCAAGTGTTGCCAGACCTTTCTCTTTATAATTTCTAAAATTACATAAATAAAAAAATTACAACTTCGAAACTCTTTTATTTGACATTCAAAAATTCTGATTTTCTAATACACGAAAACTTTAATGTTTTTTTTTAACTATAAAGCTCCAAAGTAATTCTAAATTTCAATTATTATAAATTTAAAACTGAAAAACCTTTAAATTTAAAAATTCTCGAATGAAATTCTAAAATTCAATAATTTTTACATACTAAATCTTTGAAAATGTAAAGTTCTAAAATTCCTAAGTTTTTAAAGTTTTAAAACTTCAACACTATTGAATTTTTCAATTCTTAAATTGTAAAATTCTTTAATTCTTAAACTCAACAATTCAAAAAAAAAAATCTCATATGCTTAACCTATAAAACTAAAAATTTCTGTAGTTTTAAAACTCAAAAATTCTGAAACACAATAATGATTTAATTTATATCTTGAAAAAATAGGGTATTTGTCCCTATTTTGGGCTTAGTACCTATTTTGGGTCTATCAAACTTAATTCAACGAAATTAAGCATTTCACCAAATCTGGCAAACAAACAATCTTAAATTCTAGATTTTCAAAAACATTCTCACTTCAATCAGCCAAAGTTCTCAACAAAATGTAACATAAATCGCGAAAATTTTATTTTTGTCAAAATTGGAATATTTTTTTAGAATTTCTGTTTTCATTTTAAATTTTTTTTTTTCAATTTTTTTTTTCAATTTCAGACCTTTTGAATTTCTACGCCGAAAAAAAAATGATTCTTTTGAATTTTCTGTCTAAACTAGGTACTCCATTCCAAGAAAAAATAAAAATAAACATAAAAACGGCTTTCAGTAATTGAAAGATTATGCTTTTAATGTTTTGCTTAACGATGGATGTTCAATTTTCATTCTATCGATCGAAATTTTCAGCTTTCATATGAGCAATTTACAAATTTAAAAATGGTAACGTTTAAAAACAATTAAAAAACACATTTTTTGCAATTCCGTCGTGAAACTACTAACTTTTCCTGTCATTCTTGAAAGTCGAAATAGCCTACTTTTCTGTACCAAAAATAACAGAATCGAATAGCAACACTTTTCAAAATAAATGCTGAAAAGTTCTACTTTTCAGCACTTGTTTCGAAAAGTAACACTTTTCAACATTTTTTTGATTTAAACGATTTATTGACAAAATACATGAAAATTTGGCTTAAAATTTCACTCAGTGTGTGTTTTTTGGAATTGCAAAAAATGTTGTATGGAACTCGTTGCAAAACTTGGTTTTTTCAGCACTCTTCGTATTTATCCAACTCGGTGAACCTCGTTGGATAAATGTACGACTCGTGCTGAAAAAATCCTCTTTTTGCAACTTGTTGCATAAAGGGGGATTGCTGGCAGCTCTGATCCAGCCCGGTTGTGTACTCCGTCTCGCGTTTTAAATTAGCATTTTAATTGTGAAATTTTACCGAAGGCCACGGCAAAAGTAGTTAATTCGAGACGAGTGACCTGACTTCACACGAGAAACATGGAGTTTCTTCGAAATTTGAGAAAAAACTGTAGTTTTGTGATAATTTGTTTTGTGTTATTTTCGTTCTGGTTTGATTTGCGCGACATCTTGACAGGTTGCTTTGGGTGGTTTCAGTTTTCATCGTTCCGCAGCGTGGTTGTATGAAAGTTTCTATGCAACTCGTATGCGAGTCAGTGGTGCCAAAATGATTGTTTTTCTTGAGGTGGCATAGTTTACAAATAGCAAATTAATTAATTGATTTGTCGCGAGTGAAATTCAAAGCCGAAGTTAGAAAAAAATACTTAATGTAGATTATTAACAGCAAAAAAATCAGGTGTGTGTGTGTGTGTTTTTTTTTCTGCCAAGCGCTTGCTTGAGGAGCCTGACGTTTGGGCTCTCCGTGCAATATCGCCGACTGCCAACTGAAAAGGTGATTGTTGTAGTGCTGGGGATTGTTTTGATTTGATGAATTGATTGATTATCAAAACACAAAAGTGTAAGTGTAAAATCTAAAGTGCAAGAGGAAAATATTCAGTTTACAAAGAAAATTAGCAAAAGCTTGGAATAGCTTATTCAAAAGTCTGGTAAAAGTGTTTACGGTAATATAAATGTGAACGCGTTGAGCAGTACAGATTGTGTGAGAACATGTGTTGTGGTAAACAGTTTGAATAGATAAAAGTGTTGTTATTTTGTTTTCTTGGGGTGGTATAAGGTTTGATCGGGTTGTGAATTATTAAAAACTTGAATGATAGTGTTAATCGGGAAATTGTTGCTGTAGCTGTAGATTTAAGAGATGCTTGTTGAAACACAAGTGTCTATCCCTCTTAGTTTTAAATCTTAGCCAATGCTTTTGTAATTTTTAAGTTCGATTTATTGGTAAAGCAACAAAATGGGGGGAATTGAAAGTAGTTGTATTGCTTGATAAAGTTAGAACAATTTTTACCTCGTGAACTTTTGAAGCCAACGGCATGTTTTAGTTGTATGAGTTTAAGAGCTAACCGACACGAATACTACTTTACATATGTGGGTGGAAGCTTTGAATCGTAACAATGAATGTCGACGCATTGTGCAGCAGAGGAAGTCAATCTCAAAGCATTCGGGAGCTTTGGTGCGGTGTTATTAACGGGCGATAACGGAAAGCTCATGCAAACGTTGGTGTTTTAGGCGGAAAAGCATACCTTGGTGAGTGTCTTATAACTGGAGAGGTCAGCGTGTTTTATGCGACACTGGGAACCCTGGGTGAGTTTGCTTGTGTGCATGTATGTGTGAGTCGAGTGATGTGGGTGCATGAATAGTTTTGTGAAGAGTCATTTGTGAGTTTCCACAATTGGTGAACTCTATCATTTGGCTCATGTATGGATGGAAGCTTGAATGGATTTAATTTTATTATTATTTTTTTTTATTGACCAATTTATTTTAATGTATCAATTTATTTTAACTTATTTATTTCAATCTATCTATTTACTTTTATTTATCCTTGTATGTATCTTATATTTTACATATTTTTCCCCACTTTCCCTC
This sequence comes from Culex quinquefasciatus, assembly GCF_015732765.1. Classification (NCBI taxonomy): domain Eukaryota; kingdom Metazoa; phylum Arthropoda; class Insecta; order Diptera; family Culicidae; genus Culex; species Culex quinquefasciatus. The sequence goes on from NC_051861.1 coordinate 109,136,845, forward strand.
TTCTTTTTCTTCTTGCCTTCTTTCAAGTCGCGTAAAAAATAATATACCGGTCGTTAAACGAGAATGTCTAACTCGAGTTCATGCGTCGTTTTTACGGATTCGTTCTCCTCTTACTCTGATCTTATTTTTCCGATAATTATAAATATAACGTAAAAGATATAACTACCTATAACGACTTCGGCTTAAAATGCACCATTCGTAAAATGTACCATTCGTGATAGTGTCACTTTATTAATAACTGCTCGAAACGAAAACTTTCAGTTACTATTTTTCGCAATTCTGTCGGTCTCGTAGATTACTATTTTCGGATCATTTCGTCATAAAATCCTGCAACACGATGTAATCATTGCAAACCTCACTATAAAGTTTTGATATAATTCATTTGGAAACCACAGAAAATACAATTTAATATATTGCTTAAATAGTAAAAGGAGGAGCCCTTCTCACAGCGTCGTTGCTCGGAAGGCACGCCGACGGGGGGATGAATGATAATTTGGCGCCGTGTTCGAATTAAAACTATTTCTAAATCAATGATTATGTATCTTTCCGCAGCCGGCTGCCTAAGATTTTTAAAAATTTCAACAGATAAACAAATTGCTTATGGTCGCATCACCTACCACAGTGAATCCTGACCTCATACCCATCTTACTAACCCTCAAAACTCATGTGATACTTTGTCGGAGACGCAGTCGATTTGGCGGTCCCATCACTCAAGTATCGGACTAACATTCCCATCCACTTCCCCGTGTCTTACCACTGGTCGTGGCCGGCGTCGGTATTGATCAGCACGATAGGGATCTTTGAAAATTGCGAAGGGGTGATGATTGGTTCCTACTTTTCATCTGTGGTCCACGGAGCAATTTTTGGGGGTCCTGGTCAATAACGAAGTAGCAGCTACGGGTAGACACCAATGCTATGCTATGCTATGCTTTTTGCAACTTGTTGCATAAACTACTATTTTCAAATTTTTATTTATTTTTTTAATTGTATTTTTTTAAATCGTTTGCCAACTTACGTAACCGGAAACTCAATAATCACAAAACAGCAAGAGCTCGCGATCTACGATCCAACCATTTCCTCATGTCTTCATCACGTGCAACGCTGTCGTAAAGTCAGTTGTTTGTACCAGTTCTAAACCAATCGTCAACCAATCGAACGCCAACCATGACCACGACCAGATCAACAATTCTCGCGATCCTCCTGACCCTCTGGATTCCCCGCTCCACCGCCGTCAACCTGGAGGTCCAGCTCGAACGCATCGAACAGGTCGGCGGCGAGTGGTTCGCGGACATCTCGAAGATGCGCGTCCGGAAGTTCAACCGGACGGCGTTCGTCCTGGACGGGTCGTACACGCTCTTCCACGACATCGACGAGGGCTTCGAGAAGTCGGTCCGGGTGGCGTACAGTTCGATGGGGAACAACCAGTTCAACGAGTACCCGATGAAGATGGCCCGCAAGAAGATCTGCCAGGTGATGGTCGAGGAGTACGCCGACTTTCAGCACATCTGGGCGAACTACTCGAACTTGCCGCAGCTGCCGAAGGGCACGACGCGGTTTTGTCCGTTTCCGAAGGGTACGTACTGGGTGAAGGACCTGCAGCCGGATGCGGGCTGGATTCCGCCGGTCGTTCCAGCTGGGTTGTGGCGCATGACGCTGGAGTTTTGGGGTCCGGACAAGGAGTTGATTGGAGAGTACCGGGCGTATTTTAGGCTTACGAAGGGGTTGAGGTGAAATAAAGTTGATTTTATTTGATTTTGTTGCGTTTTATTTTGAACCCACTGCAAAAAGAAGTACTCAATATAGACGCCCTTGTTTACATTCATTTCCCTTCCTCTTTCAGGTCCGCGAAGCGTTTCCCGAGGCGGGTCGCGTCGTGATGGGCAAGGTGGACTGCGACAAGGAGTCGTCGGCGGCGTCCCGCTTCCACATCTCCAAGTATCCCACGCTGAAGGTGATCCGGAACGGCCAACCGACGAAGCGGGAGTACCGAGGGGCCCGGACGGTCGAGGCGTTCGCCGACTTTATCAAGAAGCAGCTCGAGGATCCGATCAAGGAGTTCTTCAACCTGAAGGACCTGGAGGTTCTGGACACCAAGAAGCGGATAGTGGTGGGGTACTTTGACCGGCGGGACATGGTCGAGTACAACACGTTCCGGAGGGTGGCCACCAACCTGAAGGAGGACTGCGTGTTCTACGCCGGATTCGGGGACGTCGTGACGGCGATGCATCCGCCAGGTGAGTTTTTGACGGAACGAAAAATGATTGCAATTTACATGACTGCTCATTGTTCTAAAATTCGCTTTGCATGCCTTTTTCACCGGAAATTCAAGGAACTGTATCAAGTAATAGTAGACAAATCTCAAACAATTCGACCAACAACTAACCTTCCCCCTCATTCCCAACAGGACACCCCATCATCGTGTTCCGGCCGGACGTGGCCGTGTCGGACGCCAACGACGAAACCTTCACCGGCAACCAGAACAACTTTGACGAGCTCAACATCTGGGTGCAGCAAAGTGCGTCCCGCTCGTCCGGGAAATCACCTTCGAAAACGCCGAAGAACTCACCGAGGAGGGCCTCCCGTTCCTGATTCTGTTCCACGGCCCGGACGACCACCAGTCGATCAAAGACTACAAGACGATCATCGAGACGCAACTGATTACGGAGAAGCAGAATATTAACTTTTTGACGGCGGACGGCAAGAGGTTCGCGCACCCGCTGCACCACCTGGGCAAGAGTCAGTCGGATTTGCCGCTGATTGCGATCGACTCGTTCCGGCACATGTATCTGTTCCCGAGCTTCAAGGACATGTTCGTGCCGGGCAAGTTGAAGCAGTTCCTGAACGATCTGTACAGCGGAAAGTTGCATCGGTGAGTGACCTTTGGGTGATATCTTTTTTGTTGCATTCATTTAATAATTAAATTTTGAAAATTGTTCAAAATTCACTAAAATCAGAATATTCTGAAAGTTCTAAAAAAATAAAAATCCTGCAAATTTTGAAAATATCAAAAATTCTGCGGGTTTTAAAAAATTGAAATTTCTTAAAATTAAAAAAAAAAACAAAAAATTAAAAAAATTCTGAAAATTTAAAATATATGAAATTTCTGCAAATTCTAGAAATTCTGAAAATTCTAAAAAATCCTGCAAATTCAAGAAAATTTAAAAAATTTCAAAATTTTGAAAATTTTAAAATTCTGAAAATCTCGCAAAATTTGAAAATTCTGCTGAATATTTTTAAAAATCTGAAATTATGGAAGTCCTGCAGCTTCAAAAAAAAACATGAAAAATCAAAAAATCCTGAATTTTTTTTAAAAATATGCTAATTCTAGAAATTCTGAAAATTCTGCAAATTCCTACAAAAAATCATAAATTGGGAAATTCCTCAAAATTCTGAACATTTAAAAATTAACTATTTGAATTTTTTGAAATTCTAAAAAAAACGTCAATTTCTGAAAATTGTTTAAAAAATCTAGAAATTCAAAAAATTCTGAAAGTTCTCAAAAATTTAAAGAATTCGGAAAATTCAGAAAATTTTGTAAATACCAAAAATTGGAAATTATTCTGAATATTTTGATAATTCAAAAATTTTAGAATTTCTAAAAAATATGAAAAATCTAAAAATTTGTGAATAATTTTGAAAATTTCAAATGTTTTGAAATTCTAAATATTTGATTTTTTTTTAATTCTGAAAAAAAACTTTTGAAAATTCTAAAAATTCTTTTTTGAACTTTTTTGTTTAAAAATTCTGACAAATTCTAAAAAATGTAAAAATTCAAAACGTTCTTAAAATTCTAATTTTTTTAAGAATTCAGTAAATCCTGCAAAAACAGAAAACTTGAAATAATTCTGAAAATTCGATTTTTTTAATATTCAAAAATTCTTTAGAAAAAATAATCTAAAAATCTACAAATTGTTAAAATTTTTGAAGATTCTAAAAGTTTTGTAATTCTAAATATATTATTTTTTTTGAAATTAAAAAAAAACTCAAAATTCCAAATTACTAAAAATCTAAAAAAATCTGGAAATTGTGAATTCAAAAAAAAAATTGGAAATACAAACAAATTTATATAATTCTAAATGTTCTGAATATTTTTAAAAAAATCAAAAATTCTCAAAATTTTATAAAATTTCAAAAATCTAATTATTGTGATATTTTTTGAACATTTTAATGGTTCTGAAATTTTGAATATTCGATTTTTTTTTTGAAATTCTGAAAAAATACTCAAAATTCTAAAAATTGCAAAAATTTGAAAAATTCTGAAAATTGTAAAAATTTAGAAAAGTCTGGAAATTCTAAAAAAAAATAAAATTTCTAAAAAAATTAAAATTAAAAAAAATAGGAAAAAAACCGAGAAAATCCTGCAAATACAGAAACTTTAAATAATTCTAAATATTCTTAACATCTTGAAAATTCATAAATTCTGAAAAAAAATAAAATATGTGAAAAATCTACAAATAGTGCAAAATTCTGAAGATTTTAAAAGTTATAAATTCTAAATAATTGATGTTTTTTTTTTTAAGAAATTCTGGAAAAAAAATCATGATTCTGAAATTGTTAAAATCTAAAAAATGTGAAATTGTGAAAATTCTAACAAATTCTGGAAATACAGGAAATTTCAAATTGCTCTAAATATTCGGAATATTTTGAAAATTCTAAAAAAAATAAAAAATCAAAAAATGTATGATTTCTAAATAATTTAAACATATTTAAATTTTGAATATTTGAAAAAAAAATTCTGAAAATTTTGCATTTTTTTAAAATTATGATAATTAAAAAAATCATACATTCTAAAAAATCTTATATTTGTAAAACTTATGAAATTTTAGAAATTCGGAAAAAATTGCAATTTTCTGCAAATTCTGAATGTTTAGAAAAAAAACTCAAAATTCTGTTTTTTTAAACAAAAAAATTTAATTTTTTTTTAAATTCTTAATTTTTTGAAAATTCTGAAATAAGAAAAAAAAATTCTAAATAATCATAAATTTCATAACTCTTAAATACCAATTTATTATTAGTTTTATTATTTTATAAATTTTAAATGTGAATAAAAAAATTAGGCTCTCAGAGTATAAGAACTAGAACTGGATTTTTAGAATTGAAAAACCTATACTTAAAAAATTGATTGCGTAGACTTTTGAGCTTGAAGTCTATATTTTTCATAATTTTAGGAAAATTATGCTTACTTTTGGTATGTTTAAAGATTGAATGATTTTTTTGATTTTCAATTCTGAAATGAAAATAAATTGTGAAATTATAACAAAATTAATGTTAAAATTAATCAACCCGAAATTCTGCAACAGCTAAAAACATTCCATTTATTTTCAAAATTTCATCAGTTTTATAAATTGCATCAATTTTTTATTTAGTCCAGACTTGATTTTCTTAAGGCATAGGAAAAAATCACTTTGCATAATCGAATCACGATAAAAACGTTAAAAAATGAATAGGTTTCATGAATTTTATTCATTTTACAAATGTTATAAATTTAATTAATACATACAATTTTCATAATTTGATAACTTTTATAAAAATTAATTACATAAATATAAGAATGCCAAAAATTTCATATTTTTTTAAGATTTCAATTTCATTGATTCCCGTGTTAATTTTATGAATTTAAATATTTTAACGTATAAATTGCATATTTTCATTTATTTTTACGCATTTCAAATATTTCTTAGTTTTCTGAAAATTTCAGATAAATTCCATGATTTTCATAAATTTGATTTTTTTAAAGGATTTTGCAAAATTTATGAAATCGATATATTTTATAAGATGCATACATTCCATATCCATTTTTATCATCATAAATTTTACAAATTTCATAAATTTATCAAATTTCATAAATTTAACAAATTTCATTAATTTAACATATTTTAAAATTTAACAAATTTCATAAATTTAACAAATTTCATAAATTTAACAAATTTCATAAATTTAACAAATTTCATAAATTTAGCAAATTTTATAAATTTAACAAATCTCGTAATTTAATAAAGGTGAATTTTTGAGATTTTATAAATTTTGAATATTTTAAAAAAATTCAAAAATAACATAAGTTTTAAATTTTTTATAAAATTGTTTTTTTTATATCCGAAATTTTGTAACCTAGAAAAACAAATTTCATAAATTAAATATTTGTTTTTACGATTAATAAATTTCACAAAATCATAATTTTTTTTTCATAAATTTCATAATTTCATGTTTTCTCTTTCCCCCACAGCGAATTCCACTACGGCCCGGAAAAGTCCGACGACAACACGATCGAGGTGATGGTCGTGAGCAACAACGGCCAGGACGGTGGCCCCCGGAAAGGCACGACGCCGCCGGAGTCGACGTTCAAGAATCTGGCCCCGTCCAACAAGCGGTACACGCTGCTCAAGGACGAGCTGTAGAGCGAGACTTTTCCAGCCTTTTTTACTAGATTCCGTTCCAAATTCTTTTCGTCCCTCTTTTTTTCTCATTGATGTTGCTTTCCCTATTTAAAAGACAGCAAAGAATAAAGTTTGGTCTTATTTCTTGAGGGTTTCTTAGAAATTTAAATTCGACGAAAATTGAAAAAAAAAATCTAAAACAAAAAATCAGAACCATAAGGCCTGCGCTTTGACTATATTAGTGCTACTATTCTAAAACAAATCACGGCGAAGAAAAGGAAGAAGAAGAGAAAACAACCAATCTTAGATGTGTAAAACTTCAAACTAGTTCAGCTAAAACGATGATGACGATGATTCAGATTGTGTGACCGTGGCTGAATGAAAAGTGAGAGAGAAAAAGTGAGAATGTCTGTGAAGAGTGCAAGTGAAAAGTGCAAGAAGTTTTAATCGTTCGCGTTATTTGAATCAAATATACAAACGTATGCTGAGTGTGTAGTATCTTGCGAGGAAGTTTAGTGAAGAATCAAATGTAAAACGAAGCAAAACTTAAATTCTTTCCATCATTTTAATCTAAACATTTACACACAATTTAAATACAAAATCCACACGAAATAGTTAAAAATTGGCAGAGAAGAAGAAAATAGTGCAGAAAAAAGTGATACTTGGTTACACAAACAAACAAAAGCTGGATTAGTTGGAAAATTTAAAGAGTGCAACTGCGTTGGAATGTGTAACACGCCCCCTCCTTTTTTTTGTTAATTCGTATTACATAAACAAAAGTCTGTATAAATAAATGAAAGTAAATTAAGAGAATAAACGAAAATCTGAATAATCTAAATATTTTTTTTTCGAATTTCTGTGCGAAATATCACAATTTAATTAGAATACATTTTGGGTATTTAAATTTGAAATTTTCATGGGCTTTTTTTTATTTTTTATTGGACAGTTTGACGAAAAATTTCCAAAATCAAGCGTTCAAAGATGATAGAAATTCCGAAAATCTGATGAATCCAATTTTTTTTTTTAAAGTTGTCGAATGCACGCCAATTCAATCGTACTCGAACTTAAAAATAACTCAAACGTGATGGTAGCAAGGGCGTCTATGCGAAGTGTCCCTAAACCCACTAGGAAAAGGGAACCAATCGGCTCTCCTCGCTCCCGCATGAAAGATCGGTAAAAGGAATCTAAACAAAAAATCGTCAACTTGATCATTCGGTGGAACATCGATTTCACTACTACACTTGCAGGTGTAACTTTACACGTCATTTTCTTCATTTTCTGTAGATGGGCAATATGTGTAATCAAAATAAAATAAATTAATTTAAGTGATGCTAAATAATCTTCAACTGATTGAGCTTGAGAAGCTCTGAAGCGATTTTGTTTACTATTTCGCCTACTCTCTCTTTTGCGGGTGAGGGAAATGAGCAAGCGAAAAAGATTGTTTTTGCCATTATTCCATCTCAGGTATTTTCTTTTATTTATAATTATGCATATTAATGCAACAATTTAAAAAATAATTTTCAGTTTGGTTCTATTTTTTTAAATTTTGCTATTCAAGATTTTTCTAAAATTAATATTGTAATTATTATAGTTGAAAATTAATAAAAACTGAAAAAAATCAATTTATAAACAATTTACGTTTTCAAATGTTTCAATAACATAATTTGTATACTTTTTAATTACCAACAATAAAAAAAATCCTGTCCTATTTTAGATAATGTTATTCAAAAACCTCTAAATTCAATAATTTCAAAATAAACCAATCATAAATTCATTCAGGACTGCGGAGTTAGGTAACTTTTGAAGCGACTTCGGCACCGATTCTGACATCGTCCGAAATTTTCCAACTACCGCCACCGGGTCAAGTAAATTACCTACTGAATTCTTCAATTGAGTCCTAAAATGAAGCATAGATTTGTGATATTATTGTTCACAACGATAAAGCTTATTTTTCTGAGTACAATCACCCTTTGTACGACCTAAAGGATTTGAAAATTGATTTTTATATCAATTTAAAAAAAATAACTTCTTGGTTCTTCTTGACAGAAAAGGTCCTTCTTGACAGCTCGTTCCAAGGGGACCATAGTTGATCTATCGAAAAAATGTTGTCTTGTAAATTTTTTTTTATTAAAATGAAAAAAAGTGATCAGAAATGGGTTTTAAGCGTGTTTTAACCATTGTGTATAAAAATTTACATAGGGCTTTAGGACCCTTTTCTACAAACTTAAAATTTTAAAGTAATTAAATCAATTATTTTTTCAGAAATTTGTAATTTTTAAATTATATTTTTAAAATGAATTTGAGCAATTCCATGCCAAATAGGGAATCGGTTGTACCCGACCCTCTCCGATTTCAATGAAACTTTGTAGACATGTTATCCTTCGCTTATATAAGCCATTTTTGTGTATATGGAGCCAGTTCCACTCGATAATGACATTTGAGAAGGGCGTAAGTGTTTTAAATATTTTTGTAATTCGGAATTTAAATATTTCTGTATCTCGAAGCCGTTGCATCGTATCAAAAAGTGGTCAAAGACAAACTTGTAGGAAATTTTACGGGCTTTTCGATAAAAATACACTGAAAGAAAAAAACACCCAACTTTTATGAGATTTTTTGATTTTTAAGTTTAAAAGTCAAATTTGAGGGGGAGCCCACGATTTTTTTTCGTTCAAAATTTTTGTGAAGATAGCCTAAGATGTTACAAAAAGACTCACGAAAAATGCAGGATGGAGCAACTCACCTAAAAAAATACAAAAATCATTTACTGAAACTGTTTTTTTGAAAAGTGCTCTAAACGTCAAAATTTTCAAAATCCGAATACGGGAATCGATTCTCCAGACAATTTTACATAAAAGTTTCCATATTGACCATTGTCCTAAGTCCAATACTTGTGAAGTTACAGCGGTTTTAAAAATAAAAATGTAGAAAAAATAGGTTATTTGATGGTTTTGGCAATTTCTATATGACAGACTTGATTTTTCAGTCTCGTAAATATTTTTACCGGAAAGCTCGTCCAATTTCCCATAAGTTTGTCTTTGAACACATTTCAATTGGATGTATGGGTTTACAGAAATCTTTATGCCCCGAAAACAGATTTAAAAAAAAAAGTTGTTGCGTGTGCTCATACCAACCCACTCTAACTTTAGGGGGGCTGCGGGCGATAATCGGGCATCGCCAGGGCCAGTTAAGACGCTTTAGTCTGGACACAATCCTCAAATTTTTCCGTTTTTTTTATGCACACGCACACCAACATAATTTGCGCACTCCGCCACGCACACTCTTTTATTTTCCGTAACGTCCAAACTGTCAAACATTTTTGTTTACGGTTTTCAGTCAAACATAAAAAAACGTGGTCTGGTGCCTCCCGCAAAGTTTCTTTTTGATTTATTGGACTAATCAAAGTAAGTTTCAAAGTTCTTTAACGACGAACACGCACTAATTTGGATTATTTTTCCAGCATGATGTTTGTTGAATGTCACGGAAGGTGGAGGAGGATTGTTAAGGATGGTGCGAGCGGGTTCGTCGACGGCGTTCCTCGTTGGAGTCTTCGATTGGCAGTCCTACGGATTGACGGGCTGGTCTTGGCTATCGAAGCGGACGTTTCGTCTAGTGCTGTTGTCCCACTGCTCGCCCTGCAGCGTCGATCTTGGTCTTACCATGGCCGTTGATCTCGATGGAGCCGCTATAGCTATTTTACTTCCGTTTTGGTCCGAAGTGGAACCCACCGCGGAAGTGCTTGTTGACGCCTCAGCCTCAGCGCTCTCCTGATGACCGGCTTGTCGTCCTCGTGGATTAGCTCGTCATTGACCATCTGTTCCAAAATTCGGTACGCGACCGACGGCAAGTCCAACAGAACAACGGCCATGGTCCAACACCACAATGCACGTTTCGAGGCATCGCAGCAGGTTGAGCAGCAAGTGGAACGACAAGGCCACTTTGGCGTGACCCCACCATTCGACGTCCTACTCGTACTTGATCTACCGGGCCGTTTCCTTCCATTCCCGCGCCCGTTCCGAGTAACTTGCTTCGCCGGCGACCACACCAGTTACCATGGCCCTTGCCTATTCTTGGTGTAACCTCGTCCGGAACGAGCGTCAACATTGCGGTGCGGATCGATCCGGACCTGAAGCTGACAGAATGCCGGTGAAGGTTGCCGCTTAGATTCGTAAGCGTTATTCAAGTTTAGTTTAGTATTTTTAGTTATTCAAGTTTATTTAAACATTTAAACGAAAAAGTTTTACTTAACCTCTATTCTCCCGTCACATGGTTTTGATTATTGCCCTGGCCCATCAAAGGGATCAAACGATCACCATATATCCTGCGGTGATGAACATCAAATTAAATCGGATTGCCCGTTTGCAGCGAAGCAAGGAATGGACACAGGGGCGGCCAGAATCAGTGATCTTTTGGAGTGCAGGGCTGCTCGATCGGAACGAGCATCTCAATCGTGGCGCGGATCGATTGCTGACGACTGGAGCGGCAACGAAAAATACTAGAGTATGCGCTCTAGGAGTCACTGATGAAACTGATTCTCTCTGACTTATAAAAAACAAAAGCATAAAAATAATTGGATAAAAAAAACATAACTACAAAATACATAACAACAAAAATTTGGACAAATGCGAAAATACATGATACAAAAAACAAAACAAAAAAACAGAGATACGAAAACACAGAAATACAAAATACGAAAATACGAAAACACAAAAATACAAAAATTAAAAATACAAAGACACAAAAATACAAAAACACAGAAATACAAAAACAGAGAAACACAGAAATACACTAATACAAAAAAAACTACAAAAAATCTAAAATACAAAACTAAAAAAAATAACAAAACTGCAAATAAACTAAATCCAACTAAACATAATAAACCCACATGGCTTGGCACCACCTTTTCCTCGTACTTTTCACATGTTTCGAGGACCGGCTGTTCTCTGTATATTTGCATCTGCGGAGTGCGCTGGGCCCAACCGCAAAATGTGCTTGGAGGGACAAAAAAAAACTGCTTAGCAAGAGTCCCGGGCTTTTGGGATTTCACTGGGAACACATCCTAAGTAGCGTAATAAAAGTGCACTTCAGTTCTAGCGACACATATGGAAAGTACAACAGCACAGAGGAAAGGAAAATGGTACGGCGTGTGGACAGATCAACACACTTGCTCAACAATAGCGCGTGTGCTTTGTTCCCCAAATGCCCAAGAACAGCAAATTGGCAGCCTCTGCAGATCTAAAAATAGATCAGCAGGTCGACAATAGATCAAATAAATGGTCGCAGTGGACTCATGGCAATCAAACATTTAAAAAAAAAAAAAAAAAAAAAACATAATAAAACATACATAAATATGACAAAGTTTTGCTAAATTTTACTAGTTAGGCTTGTCAAAGTAAATGTAGTTAAATTATAGTAATTTCAAGTTATATTCAAACATTGTTTTACTATCTTGAACAAAATTTCACCTAATTTTTAAATTCATAATAATTTTTTTTTATTTTTGCGAATCATAACAATTTTATACTAATTTGAACATATTTACCTGAATAACACAGAGGTAATATATTTTACAAAAACTTCACAAAACGAAACTGAAGTTTACTAAATTCACCAAAATTTAGCTGATCTTATCTAAATTTAAATAAACTTATCTAAATTTGATTAAATTAAATTTGATTGAAATTAACTCAATTCAACTAAAAGTAACTAATTTAACTAAAATTACCTAAATTTAACAAAAATAAACTCAATTGATCTAAAATAACCGAGGTTTAACTGAATTTTACTAAAATAAACAAAGATTCACAAAATTTTACTTCTTTTGACTAAATTTGGCTAATTTAATTAAATTTAATTATATTTAAACAATTTTAAAGTAAATGAAACTAAAATTAATTTAACTAAATTTATCAAAATTTAACTACATTTATTTTATTTAACTTAAAGTAACTTATTTAACTAATATTAACTAAATTTATCAAAAATATATTCAATTTAACTAAAATATCCAAAAAGTCACTAAATTTAACTAAAATAAAGTTTCAATACATTTTACTTCTTTTGACTAAATTTGGCTAATTTAACCAAATTTATCAAAATTTAACTAAGTTTTCTAAATAAAGTAAATCAAACTAAATGTATCTAAATAATACTAAATTCACATAATGAGACTAAATTTGACTTAGTGTTTTTAAATTAACTGAATTTAAATTAATTTTACTTAATTTTAATAAACTTAACTAAATTTAATTAAATAGAACACAATTCAGCAAAATTTTACTAAATTTAACTATGATTAACTATTTTATGTTAATTTAACTAAATTTTACTATGTCTACTAAATTAAAGTGAAATAAACTAAATATAATAAATAAAACTAAATTTACATTTCATAACTTATTTTAACTAAATTGTACTAAAATTGACTAAATTCTTATAAATTTTAATAAATTTAAATAAACTAAACTAAATTCAACTCAATTTAGCATATATAACTGAATTCAAGTAATTTAAGCTAAATTTATCTAAATTTTATCTAATTTAAATAAATTTATCTGAATTTACATAATTTATCTAGATTGAACTAAGTATGACTAGATTTAAATAAACTTAATTAAGTTCATCTAAATTCAACAAAATTTAACTAAATTGAACTAAATTTAACTAAATTGAACTAAATTCAACAAAATTTAGCTTAACTTTAATAAATTATACGGAATTTTACTAAATTTAACAAAATTGAACTAAATTTAACAAAATTGAACTAAATTTAATAAATTAAAAAAATTAAAATTTATATAAATTTTGCCTAAATGGGTGGGTCTCGTGGCGCAGGGGTAGCGGCTTCGGCTGCCGATACCGATGATGCTATGAGACGCGGGTTCGGTTCCCGCCTTAGCCACTGAGCTTCTATCGGATGGTGAAGTAAAACGTCGGTCCCGGTTTCTCCTGTCTCGTCAGAGGCGCTGGAGCAGAAATCCCACGTTAGAGGAAGGCCATGCCCCGGGGCGTAGTGCCAATAGTTTCGTTTTATAAATTTTGCCTGATTTAACTAAATTGAATTTAATTCAACTAAATTTTACCTAATTAAACTAAATTTAACTGAATTTAACCAAATTTAACGTAATTTAGCTGAATTAACTAAATTTAATTTAATTAAACTAAATTTAAATAAATTAAACTAAATTTAAATAAACTTAAATTAATATAAATAAACTCTACTAATTTAACTAAGTTTAAATAAATTCAAGTAAATTTAACTTAATTCATCTGAATTTAACAAAATTTATTTAAATTAATATAAATATATTAAATTAAACAAAAATTTTACTTAATTTAACTAAATGTAACTAAGTTTATCTAAATTCAACTAAATTGAACTTAATTCAACTAAGTATCACATAATTTCAATAAATTTACCTAATTCAACTAAATTTAACTTAATTCAACCAAATTCAACTGAATCTTACTAAATTTAAATAAATTGAACTATGTTTACTTAATTAAAGTAAATTAAACTAAATTTATCAAAATTTAACTAAATTTTGCATCATTTTACTAAATTTCAATAGATGTAACTAAGTTTATCTTCAATTAAATTTTACATAATAGCATAGCATTGGTGTCTACCCGTAGCTGCTACTTCGTTATTGACCAGGACCCCCAATCATTGCTCCGTGGACCACAGATGAAAAGTAGGAACCAATCATCACCCCTTCGCAATTTTCAAAGGTCGTGCTGATCAATACCGACGCCGGCCACGACCAGTGGTAAGACACGGGGAAGTGGATGGGAATGTTAGTCCGATACTTGAGTGATGGGACCGCCAAATCGACTGCGTCTCCGACAAAGTATCACATGAGTTTTGAGGGGTTAGTAAGATGGGTATGAGGTCAGGATTCACTGTGGTAGGTGATGCGACCATAAGCAATTTGTTTATCGGTTGAGTTTTTAAAATCTTAGGCAGCCGGGTGCGGAAAGATACAATGTTAATTATTTAGAAAGTTTTTAATCGAACGCGTGCCTTCCAAGCATTGGCGCTGTGGGAAGGACTTTTGATTTGCGAAAAAATTATTAAGTATTAAATGCAAAAATATATAAAAATAAAAATATGCTAAATGCGTGGCAAACTCGACAGTAAACGTGGCAACCGATCGACCGATTTTTATTTATTTCGCGTCAAAAGATTAGTATTAAGCCACTGAGAAGAATGAGAAAATATTCAAAAACAATGTAAAGTTGACTCAACCGCGCGCGGAAAAGAGATAAAACCGATTATTACAATTAGGCTGACTGGATAATCAACAGAAACAAATGCGCCCGAATCGAAGCCGAACAAAAATAAACAACTTTTCGATAAGATCTAATCATATTGGAAGATAACGACAAACCGACGGTACGAAATGATAACGACGAAATTATTTAGCGGGTAGAACCGACCACGACGCGAACGTTTAACAGCACCGAATCTACTGGAATATTCTGAAAAAATACACGCTAGCACTGAAAAACAAGCACACACACACACAAAACAAAATACGCTCAACACCATGCTTGTTGAAAGGTATAATGTATTATTCTCAAGGCAAGCAATCGGATGCTGCGGATGAGACATTTCCGTTTATTTCGTGAAATTTTAATTCAATGGTTTGATCTTAGACAGCCGGCTGTGGAAAGATAAAACCAAAACGATGTGTAATTAGAGGGTAAAATATTAACATCAGTGAGTTGATTTGGAGCGATTTACATACTTGTTTATTTAATTAATCGTTTAGCGTACGATCGGGATAATCCACGATGCTACAGAAAAGCCTTGCACTTGAAAATAATACTTCTCACCCTGCCTTACGAGCTGCGATGCTAAAGGATTGTCCTGTCACGTGTACTAGAATTGCTAGCGGATAACACGAAAACATTACAAAACGAAACAAAATCTATTGAAATTGCGACATTGAAATTGTTTCTTAACTTAACGAATTTTATCAGCAAAATACCCAAAAATAATTACAAAACCATCATAAAATGAGCCCGTCCGAAATTAAGTAGTCGTTTCAAATGCAACAGCTTTCTTGCAAATTCACCCGCGCCGCGTACTCAAGAACTGCAACTAAAATCTAGCGCGACGGCCGCGACGTGAACCGGTAGAGGAAACGGAATCTCGCGGCGATAGAAATTAAATTTTATTTAACAGAAATCATAATCCCGCACCGCATACACACAAACTCTCTTTTTTCCTATCTCCCTCTTCCTCTCACAGACGCACAAATACACTCACACGACATGAAACGAACTCACCCGAAAAACTTCTGACCGGCGCTTGTTTTGTCATCCTCAACAACTTTGTGGCAAATAAACCCTAAATTCACCATTCCTTCTCAGACCAGATTTTTGACTTTGCTAAAACTCCAACTTACGATCAATATGCTCTTCTCTCTTTTCTTAAACAAATTACACTTTCAAAAAACACTCATGTTATCCAGTATGTTGAATCGCTGTTACGCACTTTTTATCTAAAATCACGATAATTTCTTTTGTACTTCCATTCCACCACTACAACCGTTTCGAAAAATGGATTTCACTTCTTAACATAATAAAACACAAATCTAATTCACATCGATTAATTTTTCAAGCCTTTCCAAAACACTACTTGGGCAGAGCATGTCGTACGCCCATTCATCATATAAAAATATCACTTCCTGAATTAAAACTCGATAAAAGCGCTTAAATCAGCAATAACAAAAAAAAAAAAAAAAAAAAAAAAAAAAAAAAAACTCTTCAATTAAATTTTACATAATTTAGCTAAATTAAACTAAATTGAACCTAATTCAACAAAATTTTACCTCATTTAGCTTAATTGAACTAAATTGAACTTAATTCAACAAAGTTTAACTGATTTTTTCTAAATCATCTTATTTTAACGAAATTTAACTAAAATTAACTAAATTTATCTTAATTTATCTGAATTTAACTACACTTAACTAAGTTTATCTAAATTAAACTAAATTGAACTAAATTCAACCAAATTCAATATAATTTTACTAAATTTAACTAATATGAACAATATTAAAACTAATTTTACTAAATTTAATTAAATTGAACTAAGTTTACTGAAGTAAAGAAAATAAAACTATTTTTTTACATATATTTAGAAAAATATGTTATAAAATAAACTGAACTTAACTAAATTTAATTATATTTAACCAATTTTAAAGTTAATTATGCTAAAGTTGACCAAATTAACTGAATTTAAATAAATTTTACTGAATTTTAATTAAATTAACTAGATTCACTTAATTTAACTAAATTTAAGTGATTTTTTTACTAAATTTAACTAAATTGAACACAATTCAGCAAAATTTTACTAAATTTAACTATGATTAACTATATTATTCGAAAATTTAACTAAATTTTACTATGTTTACTAAATTAAAGTGAATTAAACTGAATATAATAAATGCAACTAAATTAAATTAAATTTACATTACATAACTTAATTTAACAAAATTGAACTAAAATTAACTTAATTCTAATAAATTTTAATAAATTTAAATAAACTTAACTTAATTCAACTAAATTTAGCTAAGTATAACTGAATTGAGGTAAATTAATCCTAATTTAACTTAATTCCAATAAATTTAACTGAATTTACATAATTTATCTAGATTGAACTAAGTCCCAAGTAGCACATTTTATTCGCCAAGAGATTTCCGAACTGCTTGTTGAACTCGTTTACTATGTTTTCCCAACGTCCCTGAGGACTCTTGAACGCTGGAAAAAGCGCACGTTTTTTTGTTGTTGAACATCTCTTCATCCGTCAGAAATGTGCGTGGTTTAAGTTAGTTTTGCCAATGCAAATCATCCTTGCATAGAGAACGTTTGTTAAACATGTCATAAGAACTCTTGACTACAAGATTCTAAATTGGGTTAGGTGAACGTTGTTAGAACCATTTAACAACATCCTGCCTTTAAGATTCAGAAGTGAGTTAGGAAAACGTTTTGAGAACCGTCCAAGAACATATCGTGGAAGAAGAAATTTAAAGAGGCTTTTCATAATATACGTCCCAAGTTTTCGCTTTGAATATATTTTTCTTTATTTTAAACTTTATTTGTGAGTAATGTCACTTAACGATTAACGATTTATCAACAGGGATACGATGAATAATTTTGACAACCAAAAAAAATCATTCAATTTCAATATTATGCTTTTGGAGATTTTTTTCAATTTTGAGTTCTAATCAACATCGCTTGCTGCTATATACTCTGCTGCTGGTTCACCGGTGGCTGCATTTTCAGTTTTCCTTTTTGATGAAGAATCCTCACGGCAAGTATCGAACCCTCGATCACTCCAAATGTCAAGTCCGGGCGCGCGTCTGCATCTTTCCACGAGGGGTTATGTTGGATGAGCAGGCCTAAACGTCAATTAGAAGTCTGCGGTCATCTAGCTTTTACCAAGTTCACTAACAGTTTGCTAAAACTTTCCTTGAACATAAGCTGTTTCTATTTTTAGAACTATCTGTGCTTGTTTCGTCAACATGTTCTTTCTCGGTTTTTAAAACACGAAGGCAAACTACACACAAACAACTTGTTTACGAGAAATCCCAGCCGAAGCCAAAGGTCAAATCTACTATGTTATCATGTTTAGCAAACTGAAATGAAACATCATGTCTGCAAATGTCATTTTGCTCTCCGAGTTCTACAAGCATGTTTCATTTAAGTCAGAATAAACTTCAAAATTAACTTTTCGTAATCCGTTGCTATATTTGGCATTTATGTTACACAACTATGTTTAACAATGGTTTTTTGATCAAAATTTGAACAATTTACCAATTGTTATGACACGTGTTCAATATTTAACGTATAAAAACGCTTGTGCAGCAATTGTTCAACAAAAAAATAAAAGGCGATGTTTTTCTTGCTACTTGGGGTATGACTAGATTTAAAAAAAAACTTATCTAAGTTTATCTAAATTCAACTAAATTTAACTAAATTCAACAAAATTTAGCTGAACTTAACTAAATTTACCTGAATTTTACTAAATTTAACAACTAACTTAGATTACTAAACTTAAGTAAATTAAACTAAAGTTATCTTAATTTATATAAATTTTGCCTAATTTAACTAAATTTAACTAAATTTTACCTAATTTAACTAAATTTAACTTAACTTACTTTATCTAAATTCAACTAAATTGAAATTTATTAAACAAAGTATTACCTAATTTCACTAAATTCACCTAAATCAAATAAATTTAACTTAATTCAACCAAATTCAACTGAATTTAACTAAATTTAACAAAATTGTACTAAGTTTACTAAATGAAAGTAAATTAAACTAAAGTTATCGAAATTTAACTAAATTTTGTTAAATTTTACTAAAATTTAAATAGATTTAACAAAGTTTATCTAAATTCAACTAAACTTTACTAAATTAAACTGAATTCAACTAAATTTTGCCTAATATAACTAAATTACACTAAATTGAACTTAATTCAATAAAACTTAGCTGAATTAACTGAATTTAACTCAATTAAACTAAATTTAAATAAACTTAAATTAATAAAAATAAATTCTACTAATTTAACTAAGTTTAAATGAATTCAAGAAAATTTAACTAAATTCATCTGAATTTAACAAAAATTATGTAAATTTATATAAATTTATTAAATTAAACCAAATTTTACTTAATTTAACTAAACGTAACTAAGTTTATCTAAATTCAACTAAATTGAACTTAATTCAACTTTCAATAAATTTACCTAATTCAACTAAATTTAACTTAATTCAACCAAATTCAAATGAATTTATCTAAATTGAACTATGTTTACTTAATTAAAGTAAATTAAACAAAATTTATCACAATTGAACAAAATTTTTCAAAATTTTACTAAATTTCAATAGATGTAACTAAGTTTATCTAAATTCAACTAAATTGAACTAAATTAAACTGAATTCAATTAAATATTACCTAATTTAGCTAAATTCAACTAAATTAAACATAATTCAACAAAATTTTACCTCATTTAACTTAATTGAACTAAATTAAACTAAGTTTAACTTAATTGAACTAAATTAAACTAAGTTTAACTTAATTTAACTGAATTTAAGTAATATCAACCAAATTGAACTGAATTTTACTAAATTTAACAAAATTGAACTTAATTCAACAAAGTTTAACTGAATTTTACTAAACCATCTTAATTTAACGAAATTCAACTAATATTAACTAAATTTATCTGAATTTAACTACACTTAACTAAGTTTATCTAAATTCAACTAAATTGAACTTAATTTAACTAAATATTACCTAATTTGACTAAGTTTACCTAATTTAACTTTATTAAACCAAATTCAATATAATTTTACTAAATTTAACTGAGATGAACTATCAAAACGAATTTTACTAAGTTTAATTAAATTTAACTAAGTTTACTGAATTAAAGTAAATAAAACTACATTTATGTAAATTTAACTAAATTTTGCAACATTAAATTCAACTTAGTATTGCCTAATTTGACTAAACTCACCTAATTTAACTAAATTTACCTTAATTCAACCAAATTTAACGGAAATTGACCCAATTTAACTAAATTTTACTAAGGTTAACTATATTCACATGAATTTTACAAAATTGAACTAAATTTATCTAAATTCAACTAAATTTAACTAAATTAAACTGAATTCAATTAAATTTTAACTAATTTAATTAAATTAAACTCAATTAAACAAAACTTAAATAAGCTTAACTAAATTTAACTAAGTTTAATTAAATTAAAGAAAATTAAAATGATTTTTTCCTTAATTTTATAAAATTTATCTAAATTTACATGATTTTACTAAATTTAACTAAACTTAAATAAGTTTATCTACATTCAACAAAATTGAACTTAATTCAACTAAGTTTTACCTAACTTGACTAAATTTACCTTATTTAACTAAATTTAACTTTATTCAACCAAATTTAAATGAATTTTACTAAATTCAACTACATTTTACTAAGATTAACTATATTTACATGGATTTTACTAAATTTTACTGAATTGAACCAAGTTTACTAAAATAAAGTAAATTAAACTAAATTTAACTAAATTAAACTAAATTCAACTAAATTAAACTAAATTAAACTGAATTCAACTAAATTTTACCTAATTTAACTAAATTCAACTAAATTGAACTTATTTAAACTAAATTATACCTTATGTAACCTAATTTAACTAAATGTAACTTAATTAAACTAAATATAACTCAATTTAAGTCAATTTATCTTAATTTAACTAATTTTAACTAAATATTACTAAATTTTGCCAAAGTTAACTAAATTGAAAGCGAAATGTAACTAAATTTAACGAAATCTAATTAAATTTAACCAAATTTGATTAATTTTTTTTTTACTAAATCGAACTAAAATTAACTAAGTTTAACTAAGTTTAACTAAATTTAACTAAATATAGCTCAATTTAAGTCAATTTAACTTAATTTAACTAATTTTAACTTGATATAACTCAATTTAGCCAAAGTTAACTAAATTGAAATAAATGAAGTGAAATTTTACGAAACTTACGAAGATCTTACTTAATCTTACTAAATTTCACTTATTTTAACTAAATATAGCTAAGTTTAACTAAATTTAATTAAATCTTACTAAAATTAACAAAAATTTGACCAAATTACCAAAAGTCAATTGAAAGTCTTATTAACATACTAACCCAATTTATTTTTTTAGCTAGTTAGGTAATTAGTTTAAGTTTTGTTGTTAATTCAATATTTTTTAAATAAAAATAATCTGTCGTGTTTTTGTCACCCTATTTTATTTAATCGCCCTAACTTGAAATCCGAAGCGAACAGGAAGTAGAATCTCCCCGGTTTCCGGCACGTCGATCCCCCGTTTATAGGCCCGTTATCGTGGTCAAACCGGGCCCAAAAGCGTGCCACAGACGGGCGTAACACAGTGGCCAAAATGCGTAACGCCCGCCTAAATGTTGCATTCTGGCACGCAATGGGCCACAACGAGGGGAAAAAGCGTGCTGAAAATCGGGCCCGCTTTCAGGCAAAACGTCCCCGCTTTTTGGCCGTTTTCCGCCCATTTTTCTATGTGGGAAGCCGATTTACATCTATGAGCTGTCAAATTTTCTTGTGAGGGTAACGAAAAGAATCTGCAACCTTCCTTGAAACGGAATTCGTATAAGATTTGAATCGAATTCCGTTTCAGAATTCGAATTGAAATCCTGTTCCTGAAAATCTGCCAAAACCTGACATCAAAAAATGTCTGCAATAATTTCAAAACATCTGCACAGTTTTCGATAAATCTGCATCGTTCTCCTGGCACTCGCGCTGTCACCCGTCAAAACTGTCATCGTCGCCGCGGCTTCGCACCTGTCAACACACACCGAAACGCCACTCTCTGCTTCACTCTGCGGGTCCGTCAGTTTTTTCTCCGTCTTCTCGCTGTGGCTCGCTGGCCGATTCGCTTTTGGTGTTCCGCCGCGAAGCTCCCGTTAGCTTTGCTGGTTGCTGCTGCGTTTTTTTTCTCTCGACCGCGCGCGCGTCCCTGTGCCAAATGGCCGCTGCCCTCTAAATTGGAATTCTTTTGCGACGACGAGTGGCGGCGCACCTTCCGGAAGGCGTCTTGGTTTGTGCGTGCGTGACGGATTCGTGGGAAGAGGAGAAAGGTTGTCCCTGCCGGGGGGAAGTGCCCCGCAGCCCCGCGCAGTGAAAGTGATTTTGGAGGAGGAGGAGGAGGTGGAGTAGTGACAGGAGCAGAAAAGTGAACTAAATTTGGATTAAACAGTTTGTTATTGCTGGAAGGAAGAGAGGATTACCACCGGTGGAACCGTGTTTCGGAGAAGAACCTTCCCGCCACCGCCACAAAAGTTTTGCGGCGTTCCCCCCCAGGGAGATGACGAATCGCTTTTGGCAGGTGTAACGAAGAATTGCGACATTCACCCACAGACGGAATAAACAAATTTTCGGGCCGAGGAGGAGGGAGAGAACCTTTCCCGGAGGGCAGCGCCCCGCGCGGCCACCCCTTGTTTGCTAGAGGTCACACAGAAAGCATCATCGTCATCGTCGGAGAATGAGTTTCTTCACATCGTTCCAGGAGTTGCTGGTAAGTCGAGGCGGCGGGAACCTGTCCATCGCGTCCATCGGTCCTCGGGAACCATTTTCCAGTCCCTTTGATCTTGATTCGACCTCGATACAGTTCTTTTTTTTCGTGTGTATTTCTGTGCGCGCGGTTCCTGCCTGGATTCTATCGTGGGGACGGGGTGGCGGAGGGAGAGAGACTCTCCTGGAATCCGGGAGGGATTGGGTTTAGGAGGGGAAAAGGGAGGCAGAGTTCATTTTGGTTGTCGGAAAAAGTGTGTGCGCGAATTAATCGTGAGAAGGCACACAGCAGAGAGAGGAGGGAAGAAGGGCAGTGTTGCTAAATATTATTATTTTTTGGATTTTTTTTGCTGATATTTCCAAAATTCTTGCTGAGCCAGCCAATTTTTGCGCTTAAGCCAGCAAAAATCAAAACAAACATTTTTAAATTGTCTAATAAAAAACAATATTTTGAATAATCTTATATAAAAAAAAATAAAAATGAAAATTACAACCCATACTTTAAACATTTCAATAAAAAAAACAGTGTTTTAAAATGCATTTTATACCAGTCAAGTTGTTTTGCAATCATAATGATCATCAAGACGGATTTTCTTTCAAAATCACCTTTTTTACAATCTTCCGGACTTTCCTCAAAATGGTTTTAGCATAACTTTTGAGGTAATTAACTAATCTTCGAAATTTTCAATAGTCCCTGAGACGGATTTTTCGGTGCACACATCCACACCCAAACATACACACATAGACATTTGTTCAGTTTTTGTTTCTGAGTTTATATATATACGTGAAGGTGGGTCTACAAGGTCAAATTAAGAAGTTCATTTTTCGATTGATTTTATAGCCTTTATGACCTTTTTTTCCTTAATTCAAGTAACAAAAATGTTTCCGGCATATTTTTTAATAATAATTTATATCATTTGAACCAAAAATCATGTCCGCCTGGACTCATATTGCAAAATGGAAAAGGACGATGGAAGATATCGTTGACCCCGCAAATGAAGACGGTTTCTTGCTATTTTTCAAAAAAAAATAAAAAATAAAACCCAAACACTACATTTGTTTTTTGCTGTAATTTAGTGAAGTTTAACTAAATTTTCATCTACTGAAATTTCAGTAAACGAATCAGTAATTTAGATTTTACTGAATTCTCAGTTAACTGATATTAACACTTTGACAGATGATTTACTGAAATTTCAGTAAAATGGTTGTCAAAACAACTGATTTCAGCAAAGGAAATGTCAAATTATATTGCTGAAAATTCAGTAAGTCTCTTGTAGCAGTTTGACAGGTCATTTGCTGAAGATTCAGCAATCATTGCAAGTATTTCTAGGAGGGTGCTGTATCCTATCCTATCCCTCGTCTAGACCAGACCAAAATCCATGATAAAGCTGTCAGACCAAAGATTAAAAAGTAAACAATCTTGGTCTTTGACGTAGGTGCACACAAATCAAGAAATTAATATCTACAAAAAAAATCTATTAAATAACTGGTTTGGGCTGCAAAATGAAATGTACGCCAGAAAATGGTTTAAAAATGCGGCGTCCAGTACCCCGACAATTGAATAAGCAGTGAAGATCCTTATTCGTTACCTTTAAGTTTTGATCGCGTTTTCGGTTTACACCGGAACAATCTTAAAATTATTTATGCGGATTTGTGATCCCTCTCGTTCCATCATTCCCTTGGGTATTTCAGTTATCAAAATTTGATTTTGCTTGTCACTACAAATACTGTTATTAATTCATTTATTTCATCAATCGTCCAAACCTAAAAACAGCACAAAATTTGAAAAAAAAACAACACATTTGAAAGAGGATTTTTTCTCGGCAACATCCAAACAATAAGTCAGAAGTGTCAATTCCGTATTTGGCAAACATCCACCGTGTGACATATCAACTTCTTGGTATTGGAGTAGGGATGACCCTGATATGTCCATTTGTTCCCCGGACCAGTCTCACGGATTCCCGGTGGACACATTCAATTGATACAAATTCAAATGACTGTTAAAATTAAAAAGCAAAGAAACCTCATAAAAGTGACGTGTTTTATTCTTTTAGTGTATTTTTTCAGAAAGCACGTCTAATTTCCTCCAAGTTTGTCTATGACTGCTTTTTGATACGATGCAACGGCTTCAAGATACAGCAATTATAAAATATTTCAAACGAAAATTGAAGTTTTCTAAATCTCACCAAAACAACCCACCATTTTCTAATTACGATATCTCAGCAACTAATGGTCCGATTTTCAATATTAATGCATAAAACAGTCGTGAAAAGATCGAGTCTTTTCGAAAAAAATATTTTATTTTTTTTTAAATCAAGACTAACATTTTAAAATGGCCAAACATTGAATATTACGCCCAGTTAAAATGCTAGTCCTGATTTAAAATTTTTTTAAAATATTTTTTTCAAAGAGATCGAAAAATTTCACGAATGTGAATATTTTAACAATGAAAATCGAACCATTAGTTGCTGAGATAGCGACATTAGAAAATGGTGGGTTGTTTTGGTGAGATTTAGAAAACTTAAATTTTCAGGTTTCTTTTTCTTAAAGCGGCTCTATCTCAGCAACCCGAGGTCCAATCTTCAATGTGTCTTAGACTATTTTCTATTTTCTGAATTTTTCAAAAAAATATTTTTAACAAGTGGTCATTCCCATTCACTATTTTTTAAAATAGAAAAACTGCAAATATTTCGCTAAAATCAAACTTTCGGTGGCTATATCTTGAAAACGGAGCCCTTTATCAAAAATCTGTAAAGTACATTTCGATTGCAAATTCTATTTTGCATTAAAAAATAATGTCAAACTTGTTTTTGCATAAAACTTCGATTTTATCCAAAAATCACTATTTTTTTCAAAAACTCATAACTCGGCGGCCGATTTTTTGACCATGTTTCTCTATGGCTCAAAAGTTGCGCTTTGTCCCCTAAAACATATCAAAAAATTTCGAAAATAAAAAAATACGTATTTTGGGAAATTGAGTTTTTGCGAAAAAAGTTGATTTTTTCAATAGTCCTAAACAATATCTACAACTTTGCCCAAGACACCAAATTGATCAGAAAATTCACTCAAAAGTTACAGCTGTTTGAATATTTACATACCATTTTTGTATGGACAGCTGCCAAAATTGTATGGGGACTTGTATGGGTGAACCAATGACACAAAATAGCTTATTTGGTCATAGAGAAGGCCCCCATCAAGGTTTGAGCCAAATCAAAAAATACAAATAAAATCCATTTCCGGTTTTGGTAGAAAATTGCTCATAGGACCTTTAAAAAAACCCAAAATTTAATTTTTACTGTGGCATAAAAATACAAATTATATTCTTTTTTCGAAAAAAGTTGTTTGCGGTGCATTGGAATTTCATGAAAATTCAGAACATTTTTAAACTAGCCCTAACATGCTAAGTATGCAGATAAATGCATTTTAGATTGTTTTCAGTTGATTAGACTTCCATTTATGACAATTTTGTAGATTTTTGAAAAAATGGCCCTTTAGTATATTCTTTAAAGTTGTAATGCATCAAAATTTCTATAAAAATCTCTCTTTTACGATCATTTGAATGGAAGTAGCGCACCCTGCAGACCAAACCGTGTGAAAATAGGGTTGTTTGTACATTTTTCAAACTAACCTTCAAGTATCAATGATTAAATGTTGACCGATTTTGCTCATATTTAGCACAGAGTCCTAAAAAAACTCAAGGAACAATATTCAGCTTGTGGAGTGAGGCTCTGGAAAAAAAATCCCATATTCTGGACAATTGCAAATCGCCTATTATGGATGGCCCCTTGATAATTATAGAGCAATTCCAGCTCAAATCAGGATTTTTTCTGGTATTTTTGTACCCGACCCTCTCCGATTTCAATGAAACTTTGTAGACATGTTATCCTAGGCCTATATAAGCCATTTTTGTGTATATGGAGCCAAGAGTACTCGAAAATAACATTTGAGGAGGGCGTAAGGTATTTGCATATTTTTGTATTTTGTAATTTAAAAATTACTGTATCTCGAAGCCGTTGCGTCGTATCAAAAAGTGGTCAAAGACAAACTTGTAGGAAATTGGACGAGCTTTCTGAAAAAATACACTGAAACAAAAATACACGCCACATCTATGAGATTTTTTCATTTTTAAGTCTAAAACTTAAATTTAAAGGTGATGTCACGATTTTTTTTCGTTCAAAATTTTTGAGGAAATAGCCTAAAATGTTACCAAAAGACTGACGAAAAATGCAGGATGGTATTTCTCTCCTTAAAAATACAAAAATCATTTACTGAAACTGTTTTTTTTTTTGAAAAGTGGTCTAAACGTCAAAATATTCAATAACCAGTAATGGGAATCGATTCTAAAGACAATTTTACATAAAAGTCTCCATATAGACCATTGTCCTATGTCCAAACCGTGGGAAGATTCAGCGGTTTTAAAAATAAAAATGTTGAAAAAACGTTTTTTTGGTGGTTTTTGGCAATTTCTATATAACGGACTTGGTTTTTCAGTCTCGTAAATATTTTTACCAGAAAGCTCGTCCGATTTCCCATAAGTTTGCCTTCGACTGCATTTCATTTGGATGTAAGGGCTTACAGATATAAGCTTAATTGCATTGCTAATGACTGAAAATAGAATATTTTTTTCAGTGTGGTAGAAACTAGGATAGTAAATTTGCTTACGTAAATATGAAAACGATATAAATCAAAAAGCTGTCAAAGACAAACTTATGGGAAATTGGACGAGCTTTCCGGTAAAAATATTTATGAGACTGAAAAACCAAGTCTGTCATATAGAAATTGCCAAAAATAACAAAAAAACCATTTTTTCAACATTTTTATTTTTAAAACCGCTGTATCTTCCCAAGGATTGGACATAGGACAATGGTTAATATGGAGACTTTTATGTAAAATTGTCTGGAGATTCGATTCCCATTACTGGTTTTTAAAAATTTTGACGTTTAGACCACTTTTCAAAAAAACAGTTTTAGTTAATGATTTTTGTATTTTTTAGGAGAGACATACCATTCTGCATTTTTCGTCAGTCTTTTAGTGACATTTTAGGCTATTTCCTCAAAAATTTTGAACGAAAAAAAATCGTAAAATCACCTTTAAATTTAAGTTTTAGACTTAAAAATAAAAAAAATCTCATAGATGTGGCGTGTATTTATGTTTCAGTGTATTTTTTTTCAGAAAGTCCGTCCAATTTCCTACAAGTTTGTCTTTGTCCACTTTTTGATATTACGCAACGGCTTGCTTCGAGATACAGTAATTTTTAAATTACAAAATACAAAAATATTTAAATACCTTACGCCCTTCTCAAATGTTATTTTCGAGTACTATTGGCTTCATATACACAAAAATGGCTTATATAGGTCTAGGATAACATGTCTACAAAGTTTCATTGAAATCGGAGAGGGTTGGGTACAAAAGTACCAGAAAAATTCCTGATTTCCTGATTTGAGCTGGAATTGCTCTATATTTAGCATGATCTTGTTTAAAAACATTTTTTTGTGAACACTGGAGTTTTTTGGAAAAGGACAAAAACTGAAAATTTGGTTAATTGGACCTTTTTAAAAAAAATCCAGAAATATTGATGTACAGTACTGCAAAAATAATTTGTTTGATAAATGATTTTTTGTAATATTTTAAAAACTAATGATTGCAAAACAACTGGATCTATGTTAAAAACTGATGAAAACATGTAGTTTAAATTTTATATATTTTTTGCTTGTTCTTTTTTTGGGTTTGGACGATTGATGAAATAAATGTATAAATAACAGAACTGGAAACATTTTCAATGACAAGCAAAATCAAATTTTGATAACTGAAATACCAGCAACGATTGCTGAATCTTCAGCAAATGATCTGTCAAACTGCCACAAGAGAATTACTGATTTTTCAGCAAAATAATTTGACGTTTCTTTTGCTGAAATTTCAGTAAATCATCTGTCAAAGTGACATATATCAGTTAACTGAGAATTCAATAAAATCAAAATTACTGAATCGTTTACTGAAATTTCAGTAGATGAAAATTCAGTAAAAAAATTTGGTATGTAACGAATGACCAAAATTCGGCTAAAGTCACTTTTCAAAGAAACTGGCCTCACTGCTTCCCGTAATGAATGAATCATCCCGGTCATGATCGTCGTAGTAAACATTCTTACCAGGCGCCATTCATTCACACGTTCGCGTCTCTCTCTCTCTCTCTTTCATCGTTTACGCTGAAAAACACGACATACAGTACAGTTCATTCGCTTCATCGTGAACGCGCATGAATCCTTGCTCTGCTTTGTGGTGGGTGTTGGGATTGGGGTCGACGTCGAGTGCCTGCTCTGCTCTCCCTCTCGAGCAATAATAATTTGGAAAGTTTGAACAACGGCCATGCGACCCGTGCATGGGAGATCAGAACCAGTGGCACTGGACAGCGTTCCTCCTTCTCTTTTTGGGGGTTTTGGAAGGGGGGAGAGATACTTTTAATGGAATGGTTACGCAAGAGGTGCTTTGGAAAATCTGGATTTTTGCCTTCACAAGCTGCTTTTGGTCTAATATGTTTCTTGTTTTTTTTTCTTGAGTAGAAATTTTCTTTTTTTTTTGAAACTTATTTGCAATTAAATTATTTATAATTTATTAATTTGATGAAATTCAACTAAGGGACCATCCATAAACCACGTGGACACTTTAGGGGGGGGGGTATGGCGATTGTCCACGATCCATACAAAAATGTTTTTTTTTTGTATGGACAATTGTCCACGAAAGGGGGGGGGTAACAGATTCCCAAAAAAGTGTCCACGTGGTTTATGGATGGTCCCTAAACAATGAGCAAATCTCCCAAGAAAGTTAAATTTATTGGAAATTATTGTTTTGTACTTTTTGTTTCGTTTGAAACTTTGTGTGTATCTTTTCTATGAACAAAGATGACATTTTGCATCATTAGTCCATCCCTTCAAGTCTCCATTAAATTTCTGGCAAAAAAAAAACTGTTCAAATATTCGATAATCTGTACATTGAAACTTTTCTTATCGATCTGGAGTCTTCGGCAAAGTGGCAGGTATTGCTCGGTTTTGTATATATTTTAGATGACAAAATATGTCATTAGCGTGTCCCAAAAAAACACGAAGTCGAGGAATTCAATGTGCTCAGTTCTCAAATGATAGAAAATCATGTTAGAAACAACTTTCTCATACATGAAAACTGTCGGAAAAATCGTTTACCACGTTCCCTGGGCATTTTTTGAAAAAGTCAGTTTTTCGACAATTTCACAAAATCTGCTTAGAAAAATGGAAAATTTTAAAATTTCAAATAACCTATACCATTAAATGATGGTCTGTCGTCCAATAAACAAGTTAATGTATCGATTTGGCCTTCTAAAACCTTGTTTTTACTTTCCCGGTAGCTTTTATGTCGAAAAATACGAGTTTTTGCTTTACTTTTTTCAATCTTTTCCTCGGTATTGAACACAAAAATTTCCTCATATGTGAGAATACATGCATCTTGTAGGAAATTTTCCGCCGAAGATTTTCGTCTAAGCAACTTTGAAGTTTCATCAACTCTGAGCTGAGATATTCCAGTTTTTGTGAAGAAAGAATATTGAATATTTGAAAATGTTGATTTTAATCATCATTGGCATACAATATTAAGGATAATTTAAGCCTAATTTGAAGTGTGGCTGTATCGCATCTGTTTTTAAACATGATTGATTCATCCTTCAATACTAAGGGCCACCTGGTTTTGTTTTCTCATGGCACACTACGTGCTAAATCAATGAATTACTTTTAGCAAATAACTCATATTTAGAGCATTTTGCATTTAAACCAATCGATGCACGTTTGCTGTGTTTCCATGGATACAAATAAACAAATAACAAATTGATGCATCTGTGCTCTCTTATGCTATCTAGATAGGAAAACCAGTAAGCTTAGTACAAGAGCACAGAGGCATCGAAATATATGGTTCGATTGTACGGGGTTGACAATTGTCCACGCTCCATCCAAAAAAGTTTTTTTATGGACAATTGACCATGAGAAGGGAGGAGCTGAGATTTAAAAAAATGTCTACGTGATTAATGAATGGATCCCTATAGAATAAATTCCAAATATTAGTGATATTTTTAATTTACCTGAACATCGGATTTATCAACAGGAGTTATAAGAAGGAGTGTAAACGTTACGTTGTGGTTCAGATCACGGAAATGCGTACAATTGAACCTTATATTTGTTATTTGTTTATTTGTATCCATGGAAACACAGCAAACGTGCATCGATTGGTTTAAATGCAAAATGCTCTAAATATGAGTTATTTGCTAAAAGCAATTCATTGATTTAGCACGTAGTGTGCCATGAGAAAACAAAACCAGGTGGCCCTTAGTATTGAAGGATGAATCAATCATGTTTAAAAACAGATGCGATACAGCCGCACTTCAAATTAGGCTTAAATTATCCTTAATATTGTATGCCAATGATGATTAAAATCAACATTTTCAAATATTCAATATTCTTTTTCACAAAAACTGGAATATCTCAGCTCAGAGTTGATGAAACTTCAAAGTTGCTTAGACGAAAATCTTCGGCGGAAAATTTCCTACAAGATGCATGTATTCTCACATATGAGGAAATTTTGTGTTCAATACCGAGGAAAAGATTGAAAAAGTAAAGCAAAACTCGTATTTTTCGACATAAAAGCTACCGCAAGGTTTTAGAAGGCCAAATCGATACATTAACTTGTTTATTGGACGACAGACCATCATTTAATGGTATAGGTTATTTGAAATTTTAAAATTTTCCATTTTTTCTAAGCAGATTTTGTGAAATTGTCGAAAAAACTGACTTTTTTCAAAAAAATGCCCAGGGAACGTGGTAAACGATTTTTCCGACAGTTTTCATGTATGAGAAAGTTGTTTCTAACATGATTTTCTATCATTTGAGAACTGAGCACATTGAATTCCTCGACTTCGTGTTTTTTTGGGACACGCTGGTATGTCATCTATCGAGCAATCAATGGCAAGTTGGTTAAAATTGATTTAATAATGTTGCCATTTTTTCGAAAATAAAATTAAAATGATTTTTGAAAACAGGTAGAAAAATATTTTCAGATGTAAAATCAGATTTGCAATCGATAAGTTCTTTACAGAATGTTTGGATTTTTTTTTCAGAAAATCGAATTTGTACAATTTCTAGAGTTTTTTTTTTATTTTCCATAAATTCCTTGATATTTATGGTTTCTATTTTTTTTTAAATTTATTAAATTAATTTTGTTTTTTGAGTTTCTTTAATTTCTTACAGTTTTTGAATGCCTTAAATTTTTTATTTTAATTTGATACTATGTTTTTTTTTTAATTTACTTGAATTTCTTGACTCTTAAATTTCCTAAATTCTTTAAATGTTTCGAATTTTTGGATTTTCTTTTGATTTCCAAATTTTCTGAATTTATTTATTTCCTTGAATTTCTTAGGAAATTTGGTTGAATTCATCAAAATCGATTAGATTTGTAGAATTTCTTAAAATAGTTGAATTACCTGAGTTTTTAAAATTCTTCAGTTTATTAAATGTATTAAATTTTTTAGTTTTTATTTTCTTTCCGTTTTTTTTAATTTTAAAATTTCTAAGAAAATAAATATTTTTTTTATTTATAATTCTTTAGCTGTTATGAATTTTTGAAATGTCTTGAATTTTTTGGTTTGCTTGTTTATTTTCAATTTTTGAAGTTTTTTGCATTTCCAGATTTTCTGAATTTGTTGAACATTCAAGTATTAAAATGATTTTTTTTTCGCTGAAAAAAAAACTTTTTGTGGTACTTTGGAACGCAGGAAAATGCATTTCTTATTGTTTCAGTTGATAAGAGCTCTATTTCCATGAAATTTTGAAGGGTATGATTTTTTTGCCCCCTGATTTTTTGAACCAATTTTGAAGACCCGAGGAGGGGGGATGGGGGGGGGGGGGGGGGTTGGATATTGGGTTATATAAACTTTGAAAAATATTTGCAACGGCCTTATTTTTTTTAAAATAAAAAAAATCAATTTCTTTAAATCTTAAAATGTTTTGAATTTCTTAATTTCAAGAGTTTTTTTTTTGAGTAGGTCATATAAACACATGAAAGACAAAAGCTTATAGGACATTTTAAAAAATAAATCCAAGATTTGTTTACCTGTTTGTTTTGGGACTTTGGGATTTTTTTTTTTATTTCATGATTTTCTGAACAAATTGATTTGTTTAAATTTGTTGATTTTCTTAGTGAATCGATTTGTGGAATTTCTTGAAATGATTGAATTACTTAAATTTTTTATATTAGTAAAATTTATTAAATTTCTTAGTTTAAATTTTTTTAAATTATCTTGAATTTTGTGTTTTTTTTTTCAATTTCTTCAATTTCTAAAAATATTTTTATTTGCTTCTTAATTTTATTGAATCGTTTCAATGTCTTGGATTTTTTGATTTTTTGAATTTCTGCAGTTTTTTTTATTTGCATATTTTTTAAATTTATTTACTGTCTTATTTTTTTTTGATTTTTTTGTTTGCTTGAAATACTAAAAATAAATCATTTTTTTGAATTTATTAAAATCGTTAAATCATCTGAGTTTCTTGTGTTTCTGAAATTTCTTGAATTTATTATAAGTCTTTTATTTCTTTTTTTATTTTCTTATGTAATTATTAATTATTAAATTCTTGCTTGATTTGAAAAAAAAAATCCAAAATTTCCTAAATTTTAATTTACTTATATTTTTTCAATTGCAGTTATTCCATTGTTTTTTATTTTTGTAGATTTTCTGAATTTATTTTTTTATTGGTTTTTCTTTATTTGCTTAGTTTAATAATAATCAATAATCTTCTTGAATTTCTAAAAAATGTTGAATTATCTGAGTTTCTTCAATTTATTGAGTTTCCTAATTTTACGAATTTATCAATTGTCTTGAATGTCTTAAATTTCCTTATTTTGATTTTTCTTTTTTTTTATTTATCAAATTTCCATTCTTTTAAATTTTCTTAACTTTTTTGAATTTATTTTTAATTTTGATTTTCCTTCTTATTTTTTGAATATCATTAATTTCAAAAAAATATTTAAATCTTCTAAAATCTCCTGATTTGTTTTTAATTTTTGAAATGTTTTGAATTTCCTTGGGCATGAGTAAGGATCTTGTCGCCGCTAGCGGGTTGGCTCAATTATAAAATTAAATATTGATAATATTACCCAATTATCCGGCCAACACTTGCGATCGGATCTCTACATTGTGTCTAGGTGTAAATTCCTAGCTAGGAGTGATCAGTGTTAGAGATGGTCCCAGGGCTTAAGTAGGAGTTCATTGAAGCAAATAGTCTCCCCTCCCTTTTAAATTGAAAAAATGAACTCTGAAAACAAGCGCTTACTCACAATAAACAGATGCCTCTTCTAGGCCTGGTAGGGCTGCAGAAAACATAGATCTATAAGTATATTATAAGCTGTGTATTATTTTGATATGTCAAAATTTCCATAGAGTCTCGGTCAATCAATAATGTAATGACATCGGACAAAATTCGTTAATCTGTTGAACTAACGGTTGACGGATTATGGTTGTATCTACCATTGTTGCGAATCGAGGGTCTACTGGAGCCTTGACGATCAAATGGAGCCTAACATTTCAAAAGGGCGCATGGGTTTTGTGAACAAGAGTGTGTCTCCTTCACTTAAATGACAGTTTACATAAGGTATTATAGAGATACACTCTTGTTTGCAAAGCTTGTGTGCAAACTTATGAACTGTTCATTTATGTTTATTGGTTTTGGAAGCGGCAAGGCTGGTTTAAAAAGGTCCTTTACCTTATTTGGCGTTGTAATAAAACATTTAAGGATTTGAGATTAAATTTACATTCAGGCAGTTTAGTTTAGGTTGTTGATTAAAGTTAGTTAGGTTTCCGTAGATGAATAATTGGATTTGAATTATAGTTGATTTGGTCGAAGTGTCTGTTTCTATTTGTAATGTACGACAGGATTACTGACAGACGCGACAGGTCGGCAGTTAGTTTTCATCTTTTGCTCTCTAGTATTTTTTTTATTTCCTTTAAATTTGGAATACATCATAGGTTTCTTTAGTATAGATCTCCGATAAGTTACATTTTTTTTATTTAATTAACTAATAATTTAATTTATTCCGGGCCTATTTACTTTGAACCACAATTTAAGATTTTCTTTTCCCTGCTTGCCATACAATTTTGAAATCAATGATTAGAGTATTTAGGATAATTATTTTCAACATTACAATATTTATCTGTTTGTTATCTCCACATTACTTTCTATAACAGGTTTTAAAAAGAATACTTTCTGTTGTTACATAAGCCTTTTGCTTGTTCAACAGACAATTTAGAAATGTTAGGTGTTAAGCGGAATTAAGCTAGACCATTTAGAAATTTAGAAGTGCATTTAGGTTTAGGCACACTTATTTTAACCATGAGCTTCAGTTTTATTTTTATTATTATTTAGAGAAGATTTGTAGGGTTTATTGTCCCTAATGAGTTCGTTCCTTAGAAATTAGGAGAAAAAAGATACTGCCGCCACCTTTGTTTAATATTTGCAGGTACCCAGCCTCATCAGCGGAGCTGGTCAAAGGATGACCAGGTCAAATTCGTTACTGACCAATTCCGACATCAACTGGCGAAGGTGATCTAGGACATCTGACGGCGGTTGCGGGGTCGTCCTCTCAAAAGCTAAGTAACAAATCAGTAAAGTAATCGTATTACAGGCCTGCCTATTATGGTCATGTTGAATACGATTAACTACAACACTAACCATTTAAACTTTCAGCAAACAAGACTTATGACGGACGTGACAAGACGAGGGCCTGTTAAGCTTTTAAACATTGTTTTCTGTTGTTTTCTTTGCTTCTGATAATTAATTACTTTCGTTGATTGATTGTAAACCTCAACATATAAATTCATTTTGATAACTTTGCGTTTGTTGGGATGGTTTAATAATCGGTTAGTAAAGGTCCATTTGTGCGTGGATAGTGTACTCCGTTCGCTAGGGTTCCTTGGAGTCAGTTCTGTGGGGTTTAACAGTCTCGACAGTTTAAACCTATAGCGCTGATTTTGGGAAGCTCGTGCGAACGGGGTTTTAATGAACATTGGGGGCGGCGATTGAGCACGAAGTTTTGATTTAGCTTATTTACATCATTACACGATTACATACTCTCACAAACACAATCTCATTTTAACCTACCCAATCATGTCCTCAATCCCCGCTCCCATGGAGTGCGAGCGATCCGCATGTGATTGACACGACCATTACCGTTCCTTTACACAACCGGACTTGGACTGACTTGATCCTGGCTATCCCACCTCGATCCGCAAAAAAAAAAAAAAAAATGAAATGTTTTGAATTTCAAAACAAATATTATGGCTTGTTTTTATTGTATTTCTAAAACAAATGGATTCTCAGATTTTATATATTTAGACATTTCCTTAAATTTCAATGAATTAATTTCTTGATTTTTTAAAATGGTTAAAATACCCGAGTTTCTTAATAATAATCAATGAATTTAATTTTTTTAATTTTTATATTCTTTTTTAATTTCTTGAATTAATTTTTTTTTCAATTTTTGTTCATTTTCAAAATATATAAAATGTCTTAAATTTTTCGAATTACTCCAATTTTTGTTTTTTTTAATCGTTTTGAACTTCTTTTGAAAAAATTGCACTTTTTTTTGTATTACGAGAGTAACTAATCATATTTATTTTCTTATATTTGTGGTTTTTCTTATTTGACTTCAATGCATATTTTTTTTAGTTTCTACATTTATTTTATCTTGATTTTCTTTATTTTGGTTTCGAATTTCTAAAATTTCCTGTACCTTGAAATTTCCAAAATTTCAGATTTTTATGAATTTATTGATTTTTTTTTTGATTTTTTTAATTCTTAATTTTTTATTTTTTTAGTAATAGTAATAGTAATTTTACTTGGCAACGATAACCTGTTGGTTAGACTTTTTATCAGGGCAAGGATGGATGGATTTTGTTTTTTCTTTGAATCGCTGGAAATTATTGCATTTCTTTAAAATCTTAAATTTCCACACACATAGATTTTTTTTACCAAATAATTTCAAAGTGTCAAGCTTGTTGACGTTAGTCTGTCAAAAAACAAAAAAAAAATACATAAAAGCATGAATCATGTGTTTATGTTACAGACATGACCAATCTGACAAAAAACATTGTTGATAAAAAATACCAAAAAATCGTTAAATAAAAATCAAATCAACTAACATTTTCCCCCTCTTCTTCTTCTTCCAGGACTTTGACCACTCCACCAACCTGAATGGCTTCCACTTCTCCAACAGCCTGTTCGGCTTCGACTCGAATTCGCTGCCAACGCTGGAGAACCTGCCCCCACCGGTTCCGACGACTCCGCTGGCCCCGCCCCCCACTACGCTAGACCTGCCCCCACCGCCAGCCTACTCTCCACTGCGCAATCCCTCCCCGCTGCTGGAAACGCCCACCAAGGCGTTGACCCCGCTAACGCCACAACTCTCGCCGGAAGTGCACTACAATCATCACGTGCCCCAGCTGCAGCCACCTTCGGTGGCCACGCCCGCATCCGCAATGCCCGCCCCCATCGTGTCCAAGTTCCAGCTCAAGGTCACGCCCAACAACGAGATCTACGTCTTGAACGAGTCGGGCACGTTCTGCGAGCTGGCCGGAAGCTTCGTTCCGTTGTCGCCGTTGAAAGGCTCGCCGGAAAGGGTACTCGAGGAGGCGGTGCCGGAACCCGCCCCCAAAACGCTGTTCTGCGTCGAGCGAAGTGGCCTCAAGCGGCCACTTTCCCCCTCGGACCGCCGGTACGGCGCGTCCGGAATATTCCACGTGCGTGGGTCGCCCAGCAAGAAGAAATCTACCTCGGCCGGCGCTGGCGCCGATGGCCACGGGTCGGCCCAGCCGGAGGGCGCCAAACTGGTCGTCTCGAACGTCATCAACAACGGGCTGATCGTCAACAAGAAGCACCTGTCGACGACGGGGGAGGAAGCGATGGCACCGACGACGGTGGCCGTCACCACGCCGGAACGGCGCATCATGCGGCCAAAGAAGCGCAAGAGGAAAATCCCACCGAAAGCGGCGGTCACGCTGGAAGCGAAGCTGGAACCGCCGAACGGGCGGATCGTGACGAAGGTGGTCCCCAATAACACCCTCAACTTTTCCGGCATCAAGGAGAAGGCCGCGCAGGAAGCGATCTTTACGGAAAAGGTGCCGGAAGTGGTGGTGGTGCCGCCGCCACCGAAGAAGAACGGACTGAATGGGACCAGTTTGGGGACGGTTGTGGCGGCGGCGGCGAAGGAGGTTAGCAGGGAGGAGCAGCAGCTGCCGGAGGTGCAGGAGATAAGGGTGGGCGGGTCGGAGGAGGGGGCGGTCGTCGCGCCGACCAGTCCGAGCAGTCCGGTGGAGCTGAAGGTCGTGGCGGATTTGGTCATGGACAAGGAGGTGTTTGGGCATATCTCGTTGCTGAAGTGAGTATTGCAAAATTCACTACAGGCTACTCTAACATTTAAGGATCGAAAAAGCGCTTCCCTAACACGGATGTGAACTTCAAGTAGCTAGCATGCTAGAAGGGGCAGATGTTACAGACATAACCTTCTAAACGATGAATTCCGGACGCAGAAAAGTAAACAGGATTTAAATTATTGTATAGGTTCTGTCATATTCAGTTAACGGCAGTTCCAAACCCTTGCTTGCGCAGGACGACTTGCAACGTGTTGCTGAGAAGTGTGATTGGATACGCATTTTTGATGCAAAAATCCTATTAATCGGTCTACTTCGATTCTCACTGAAGCCAAAGCTCGTGTTCTATTTACTGTTGACGAACTTAGCTGTTTTTTTCCTTGCTTGCCAAAACTGGGACAGAAAGGATTACCCCCTATTGTTTTGTTTTAGATTTTCCAAGATTCTTCAACTTTATGTTAGAAATTTGTCCGAAGTTTCACCAGAGTATGGTTTCAAAATAAATGATATTGCCCCTCATGATGTAATGCCGATCAGCTCTCTAGCAGTGTAGTGATGTTTATAAGAACTATTTTACAATACATTTGTATAGCATTTTTTACCCTGGATTTTCCGTGAGAATTTCAAAACTGTCTGCGATGGGATAAAGCTTCCTAAACCTAGCAGCCGTGTGTGATTCAATTGTTTCCTGTGATGGCCAAAGGACTGTTCCTTGAAGTAAACAAGTAAACAATAAATTGAAATATCATTTATTGCTTTTGCCTTCCTCACCTTACTGAGGAAAGGCTATAAAATCACTCGAAAAATGAACTTCTTAATTTGACCTCGTAGACCCACCTTCACGTATACCTATCGACTCAGAATCAAATTCTGAGCAAATGTCTGTGTGTGTGTGTGTGTGTGTGTGTGTGTGTGTGTGTGTGTGTGTGTGTGTGTAGGGATGTGGGTCTGTGCACCAAAAAATATGCACTCAATTATCTTAGCACTGGCTTAACCGATTTGGACCGTTTTGGTCTCATTCGATTCGTCTTGGGGTCCCATAAGTCCCTATTGAAAATTATGAAGTTTAGTAAAGTACTTCAAAAGTTATGCTAAAAAAACGTTTTGGCGTATGTCCGGAAGATTGTAAAAAGGGTGGTTTTTGTAAGAACCCCTGTCATGTTATACATTTTCAGAAAGGTATTAAAAAGACCTTTCCAATGAGCCCAAAACATTGAAGATCTGATAACTCTATCAAAAGTTATTAGCACTTAAGTGTTATTTATACACTTTTTGGAGGCCGGATCTCATATATTTCAATGAAAATGATGTCCGGGTCCATCATGCGACCCATCGTTAGTTAGATAATCAAAAGACCTTTCAAATGAGCCTAAAACATCAAGAATCTAACAACCCTATTAAAAGTTATTGGCACTTAAGTGTTATTTATATACTTTTTAGAGGTTTGATTTCAGATATTGTGATAAAAATATTGTCTGAATCTTCCATGCGAACTATCGTTGGATAGGTTTTTTTTATTAGACCTTGCCGATGAGCCAGAAATATTGATGGTCTGCGAACCATTTCAAAAGAAATGAGTAATAAAGTTGATTTCTTAAACATGTTAAGGGGGAATGGTGCTATTTTTACTGAATGTATTGACTTTATGAATATGAGGAAGGCACCAACCACCTAAAGGTGGATTAAGTAACGTTTTTATATTTTAAACACGAACAATTATTTTAAAATTTCAACTTACATTATTTTTGGGCCAAACATGTTTTTATTCATAATTTTAGAATTTGTGTCATAATTTTAAGCATAAAAAATGTTTTTTTCATAAAAATCGATCAATTTACCGATTATTAGGCTGGTACAAATATTTTTAAAAGTTTTGTCACCCCCCCCCTTCAAAATTGGCCCGAAAAATCAGGGGGCAAAAAAAATATTTTTACAATAAACTTCAAAATTTCAATGAAAATTCAAGTGCAACCAGCTGAAATCAAATTAAAATACATTCTTCTGCGTTTAAAATCATTTTTAGCATGTTTGGGTTTATTAAAAAATCTTAAGATTTTTTGAAAATTTTCGATGCAAAATCTTTTTTTTCGATACAATTTTTGTTTTGGCAGATCTTAGATTTTTTGAAAACTAATGATTGCTAAACAACTGAACAAGTGTAAAATGCATTTTAAAACACTTTTTTCATTTAAATGTGAAGACTATGGCTTGTTATTTAAATTTTTATATTTTTTTATTTTTTGCCCCCTTGACCTTGGCCAGGGCCGAGGGACAAAAACTTTTTTAAATATTTGCATCGGCCTTATCACGTTTTCAATATGATTTCGAACAACATTTGCAAATAAATTGATTAAAACCCGTCGAATTCAAATAGAGATATCTAAAAATAGACACCGATAGACACGGAGATATTTTCAGAAAATGTAGTTGAAAGTGTGTACTTTCAGGTGCGTTGTTCGGTTTTGCGCCAAAATTCACCATTTTGAAAACACATAGCAACTTGAAAATAGGCTAAAAATCACTTAAAAATGGTTATAACTCCTCAATAAAGGCTCAAAACATTTTGCTGTCTTCGGCAAAGATGTGTAATTTTACGTCATAAACAACTCTTCAGAACATAGCAGGCCGCTAAAAAGCTAACATTTAAAGTTATCACCAAAGAAGTGCTTTTTGGACCATTTTTGCAAAAATGGCGTAAATCTCGAGTAGATTAAGAGCTACAAATTTCGACAAACTTTCATGAAATTTTCTCCTCTACAACTTTGCCGAAGACACCAAAGCCCTACAACGCCATCCAACAAAGTTGGTTTTTGGTTGACACCCTGGAAGGTCGTCACCCTGTATGTCAATAACTTCAAAAGATAGCCCTTACAAGTACAACAACTCTTGCGAAGACACCATTTGGCTAGGACGTCAAATTTCTTCCACTTAATTTTGCCATCCCGAACACTGTGAATTGGAGTGAAAAATTTCAATATAAAGAAAAAATATTGCTGACAAATATTACCTTTCATCACTTCTCCAACATCAAAAGTACACTCCATGGACACTCCGACAGCCTAAAAATGCTACCAAGCATTTTTAAAATATTCGAAAATTTTGGTCAAATTTATTGATAGCGGTGAACAATTGGCGTGGGTCATGAAGAAAATGTGCATAAGAGTTATTTAATTTGGTTATAGACGAAGTTTTTTTTTAATTTGGTTTAAAACTTTTGAAGAAAATGGGCTTATCTTTTAGATATCTTTTCTATATTTTTTGATTTATGAATAAGTTATCTTAAAAACTGCCATAGATATATTTTTGCGTTAACATTTTTGAAATAACTAAAATTTACTTGTGCTGGTATCCAGAAATACAATTGTCTCTTATTTTACTTATTATTCTTTTGGTGCAAATGATTGAAAATTTTGGAAAATTAAATTAACTTTCCTGTACAGCATTATTTTCAAATAAGAAAATTTGTCGTTAATTTGAAGCAAATTTTGAGGTTCCTTTAAATTCCAATGTTTAGAAATTTGAATGACGAAAAATTTCAATTTTATTCAAACGGTGCACTTTATCAAAATTTCACTAAAGTACTTTTTGATTGTAAATTCGATTTTACATCGAAAAATTAAGTTGATACATTTTTGTGAACAATATTTCGATTTTTTGGAAAAAATCTGTATTGATTCAAAAAATCATAACTCGGTCAAAGATTTTTTGCCCATTCTGGAAATTTCTGCAGGGGTGCATGGAGCGCGAACAAGAGCTGATTCAGCGACAATCATGGGTTGTAACAATCTGCGATCGTAACAACCTCTGACTGAAAGTTTATTTTTTATCTCGAGAGAGAAAACCCTCATGACTCTCTCGAGTCGTCTCTTGTAACAACCCGCGACTCAACTTTTGCTGTCGCACAGAGAGCGCTACCGATTGCTTTTCCTAGCACTCACTGAAGGTGGAACCCAGTGAGCGCCGGGGTGGTCTTGTCGGCGCGAATTTCCTCATTGGTTACTGTGATTTGCGCGCCACGTGTTTTCTTTTTGCTTGCTTACGCAATGCAATTCTAGCAAGAGTTTTAATGTTTCTTTTTAAAGCTTCTATAAGAAATTGGCTTGATTGTTTACAGGACATATAAAAAAAACCTCACGATTTTTATGCAATATTCTTGAAAAAGGCGAGAAAAGATAACTTTTTAAACAGCACCAAGGAACGGATTCAGTGTACAGGGTGTATTTTATAGCACATGTTAGCCTTTCGGAAGCCTACAAACCTCGTGGCTCGTGGTCATGACCACTTATAGTACCAATGGCTAGCATCTTGTATTTTGATACAGACTTTCACACCCGGGTCACCTAAGTGTGAAAGTATGGTTCGGGGAGATGAAGCCGAATTGCTGCGCTTTAATTCGAACCAGCGACTTTTGGGATAGTTAGTCCAGTAAATTCGGATATGAGTCGGCTCTTTTACGACA
This sequence comes from Culex quinquefasciatus, assembly GCF_015732765.1. Classification (NCBI taxonomy): domain Eukaryota; kingdom Metazoa; phylum Arthropoda; class Insecta; order Diptera; family Culicidae; genus Culex; species Culex quinquefasciatus. The sequence goes on from NC_051861.1 coordinate 109,179,202, forward strand.
ATTTGCGGTGTGATTTGAAATACAGAGTATCAAAAAAGTGTCCGTGCCGCCCTCTCCTTTGAAGCTGCATATTGGCCCTATTTAATAGTTTCTTCACAAATTTCATGGCGTGGTACAGTATGTACCCAAGTAGCACACTTTGTTCGCCAAAAGATTTCCGAACTTGTTGTTGAACTCATTTACTATGTTTTCCCAACGTCCCTGAGAACTCTTGAACGCTGGAAAAAGCGCACGTTTTTCTGTTGTTGAACATCTCTTAACCCGTTAGAAATGTGCGTGGTTTAATTAAGTTTTACCAGCGCACGTCCTACTTGCATAGAGAACGTTTGTTGAACATGTCATAAGAACTCTTGAATATAAGATTCTGAACCGGGTTGGATAACGTCGTTAGAACTGTTTAGCAACATTCTGCCTTTAAGATTCAGGAGGGAGTTAGGCAAACATTTTTATAACCGTTCAAGAACATATCGTGGCAGACAAGAATGTTTAACAGGCTTTTCATAAAATATGTTCAAGGTGTTCGCTCAAAAGTTATTTTTTCTTCATTTAATCCTTTATTTGTGAGAAATGTCGCTTTGCGATATTTAACTACCAGTTTTTTTGTAATTTTTTAGTTTGGACAGGGATACGCTATTTATGAATGATGGATAATAAAAAAATATCAACCATAAAAAAATCATTCAATTTCTTAATTATGCCTTTGGGATTTTTTTTTTCAATTATGTTTGAGTGCTAATTAACATCGCTTGCTACTACTACTACTCTACTACTGCTGCTGGTTCCCGGTGCTGCATTTTCAGGTTTCCTTTTTGATGAAGAATGAATGCTCAGGGCAAGTATCGAACTCAAGATCACTCCAAATGTCAAGTCCGGGCGCGCGTCTGCTTTTTTCCACGAGGGGTTATGTTGGATGAGCAGGCCTAAACGTCAATAAGAAGTCTGCGATCATCTAGGTTTTACCAAGTTCACTAACAGTTTGCCAAAACTTCTTTCGAACATAAGCTGTTTCTATTTTTAGAACTATCCTTGCTTGTTTCGTCAACATGTCCTTGCTCGGTGTTTAGAACACGAACGCGAACTTCACATAAACAACTAGTTTACGAGAAATCCCAGCCGAAGCCAAAGGTCAAATCTACTATGTTATCACGTTTAGCAAACTGAAATGAAACATCATGTCTGCAAATGTCATTTTGCTTTTCGAGTTCTACAAGCATGTTGCATTGAGGTCAGAATAAACTTCAAAATAAACTGTTCGTAACCCGTTGCTAGATTTGGCATTTGTGTTACACAGCCATGTTGAACAATGTTTTTTTGGTCAAAATGTGAACAATTGACCAATTTTTTTGACACTTGTTCAATAATTAACGAATAAAAACACTTATGCAGCAATTGTTGAACAACAAAATAAAGAGCGATGTTTTTCTTGCTACTTGGGTATTTCACCAAAAACAACTTATTGCTTTAAAGATTTCCAAAACGATCTTTAAAAATCCCCTTCCCAAATATTTGAACCCTAGCATTGTTGTTAAATTAGAGGAATTTAAACTATTCTCAGTATCGTACATATCAATTTATCAAAAAGACGAAGTTCAAAGTTGTGACCATTTGATGCAAATCAACACTCAAAGTTAAAATCACTCTTTGTACTAAAACAGATATAAAAATATTAAAAAAAAAACTGATTTTCAGAATAAACCCAAATTATCTAAATACGCTGAACTTAAAAAAAAATTATTTATGATTGTTTCCAGATCATTGTAACTATTTTTTTTTCAAAAATTGTATTTAAAAACGTTACTTAATCCACCTTAAGGTGGTTGGTGCCTTCCTCACACTGAAAAAACCCAATTCTCGAAATCGTGAAATAAATTCACGAATGCGAGAACCACGAAGGAATATATTCACGTTTATAGTGCAAATGCACCATACTCATGAATAAATTCGTTCGTGGTTCTCACATTCGTGAACTTAATTCACGATTACGAGAATTGATTTTTTTCTGTGCACATTCAAGTTATATTTTAGGTTTTATTTACAAATTATTTAAGAGTTTTTTTTTGAATAGGCCAAATACTATCAAAAACAAACATTAACTAAACAAGATAAATGCTAATTAACATTCCAACGCCCAAGGCTTCAAAAAAGTTGGAACGGTAACTTCAACTCAATGGTTCTCGGGCATAACTCAACCAATCAAGATGATTCTTCTTTCCAGTGATTTGTTAGGATGTCTAGATGATTCTAGAACTTTGCAGAACTTAATTTGATCAAATCTGTATTTTTTGCGATCAAAAACATCGTTCCAACTTTTTTTTTTGCATGTGACAAAAATCGCCAAAAATTCCGCGGAGGTAGTCGTTTTAAAAAAGGTGGAACGATGTTTTTGGTCGCAGAAATTACAGATTTGTTCAAATCAAGTTCTGCAAAATTTTAGGATCATCTAGACATTCTTACAAATCACTGGAAACAAGAATTGTCCCGATTGGTTGAGTAATGCCCGAGAACCAGCGAGTTGAAGTTACCGTTCCACTTTTTCTGGGAGGCTTGGGCGTCCGCGTAAGTTGGGCATGCGTTGGGCGTTCCAGTGTTAAAAAACTAAAAAAGGAAACAAGAAAAACATAAAACAAGTGAAGTAAAGTTTTTCGTAGAACAAAAGTTGCTCAAAATGACTTTTTTCAAAAAAAAATTGCAGTAGAGGGTTAAGGAGATTGACTTTCAGGTGAATGGTCTATTGTATTGGTCAAGAATGAGGTAATAATACAGTAGTATACGGGACCATCCACAAATCCGCAAACCACGTTGACACTTTAGGAGGGGTTGCCGATTGCCCACGCTCCATACAAAAAAGATTTTATTTGTATGGAAATTGTCTACGATAGGGGGGGGGGGGGGGGGTCCACGTGGTTTGTGGATGGTCCCGACAGTAAACAGTATCTTATAAGAATGTAACGAATCATTTACTTCCTGATTCCATACATTTGTCCCTCAATTTCTAAATGAAAAAAGTTTTTCAAACAATAAATCAAACTACTTTTTACGAAAAGAAGTAATTGAGAAGGAATACTAATATTTCCCTAAAATATGTCGAAACTTGGCATTAATGCCAATCGTTTGAAAACTAGAAATACAGGGTTAGGGTTAAATAAAACTGAAATGTTATAGGATTATGTACAAAAAAAAAAACCCCCGTTGCTTATTTGTTTGGAGGTAATTCTTGTCGGAAGCGCTTCACCAGATCACGCATTATTATGCAGTTAACAGCTTGTGCAACTTTGTTCAACCTTTACTTTAAATTTAACTGAATTAACACACAAACACGAACACGTTCTTTGAGCTAAAACAAACGGAAACGCATTCAACGTGCCCATGCAGTTTTAATGAATTTTACGCACTCCAGAAATAAGTAATCTATTTAATTCATTTATTATAATCGTTCATATTAAAACTAATCGTTCTCGAATACATTAAATGTTAAATACAATTATTCTCAATAAAACCGTATAATCGTGGTCCTGCCCTTAAACACCAAAATCGTCTCTTGTAACAATCATGGATTGTTACAAGTCGCGATTTTTGGAAATCGCTCTCCGCTCGCGATTCAAGATTCGTTACGGTCTCAAATAAACAAACCCCTTGACGACGCGAAGCGGGTGAGATCCACCCAGTGGATGATTGTGAACGATCGCTTTGGTGTGAGTTCCTTCTTGGTTACACAGCGGGACTAGCAACGCGTTGTTTTTCTTGAGAACAGTGGCGCTTACTGTGTGTGTATATCTTCACTCATTGATCGCGCGAAGCGATTTTTAAGCGACCCTGAATTTCTGAAAAGTTGGCATTTGATGTCCTTTAAAACACATCAGAAAATAAAAAAAATAAAAATAGTGTTTTTTTTTTGTATAAATCAAGTTTTAATGACAAAAAGTGAAATTGAAAACCACCAAAAAATTTTTTACCGTGTATCATTTTTTTTTCAGTGTAGTCCATATCCATACCTACAACTTTGCAGAAGACACCAAATCGATCAAAAAATTCCTTCAAAAGATACTGATTTTCGAATTTTCATAAATCATTTTTGTATGGAAAGTAGGGTGCCCAGAATATTTTCCTCAAAACCTCGCTCCACAAGCTGAATATTGTTTTTTGGGCTATTTTAGGACGCTGGGTCAAATATGAACAAAATCGGTCTACATTTACCCATTGATACTCCAAGGTGAAGTTTGTATGGGACCATCCATAAACCACGTGGACAATTTGGGGGTATGGGGATTGTCCACGCTCCATACAAAAAGTTTTTTTGTATGGACAATTGTCCACGAGGGGGGGGGGGGGGTTGAGATTTCCAAAAAAGTGTCCACGTGGTTTGTGGATGGTCCCTATGGGAAAAATCGAAAAAATGTATGGAAAACCAAATTTTCTACAGTTTGGTCTGCACGGTGTGCTACTTCCATCCAAATATTCCCAAACGTGAGATTCTTATTGAAAATTAAATGCTCTACAACTTTGTAGAACACACCAATGCCGTAAAACTCGATCCTGAAAAGTTATTAGCGTTTCAAAAAAGTTATTTTTGTATGAAAAACATTTTTTTCACCAACTTTAGGCTCGGGTATCAATGGGTTAATCTCAACCAATTTCGCTCAAAATTTGCACAGATGCTTAAAATAATCCAAAAAAACAATTTTTGCTTGTGGAGCAGGGGGTCATTTTTTTCTGGGCACCCTAATGGACAGCTGTCAAATTTGTATGGAAAATTATATGGACAAACTAATGACTTCTTTGGTCATAACGAAGGCACCAAAAAAGTTTCAGCCGGATTAAAAAATACAAAAATTAAAATAAAAAAAAAAGATCGATTTCGTAGAGAACTGCTCCCATACATCATTGCGCTTCCCAAACACAGATGTGAACTTCAAGCACCTAAAATTCATGTATAGTTGCCAAGTTATCGAATGCCATGACGGTTATGATTGTGACTTTTGTTCTTTGCCATTTTTAACACAATCACCAAGAAGATTATTCCTCATGGAATAATGTTAACATCAGTTTTCCGTATGTTTTCGTATTGCCCACTGAAATTTGAATCTCTCAGTAAATCCAGTTTTTTCTTTACTCCACACTTTTTCTACGCTTTTCGTCAATGTCGTAATATCCTATTATGATACAATTGTAAACAGGTTCAGTGTTCCAGTGGTTTACGAATTATTGCTTCGTTGGACTAGCGATAAAATGCTTCCGTTGAATCCTTCCGCGGTACGGAGTCTCTTGAGCCATTCATTTCCATCATGCTGATATGGCAGATGGAAGCCGAAATTCCATTGTTGTTGAGGGGTATGTCATCTGCTTTCGGTAAGTCCGGAACTGTTAGGAAGATGATACGGAGAAATCTCTTTTTCTCATCGTGGTTCAAACTTTAGTTGTTGTATCAACATGTGGTTGACGGAACTAGATTTAATATTAGTTCAACTGTCATAATATGGGAAGTCCATGGCTACTTCGATCCTGGGATTTGCAACATTTGAACACTGACTGATGGTTTTTAACCCTTTCCCTCCCCATTTCAGCACCTCCCCGGACCGCGGCAAAACCGTCATCTACCAGAACCCGGTCACGAGCCGGAACGTCATCTACAGCATCCTGAACCCCAAGTCGCTGAACCTGGCGCTGGCCGGCGTCGACCGGTCCACGACGGCAACGCTAACCCTGCAGCCTCACCGCGGTGGCCGCAAACCTAAAAAGCGCGGCCGCAAGCCAAAGGCTTCCGTTGAGAACAACGGCGGCGTGGAGCAGGAAGGCGCTTCCGCGGTGCCCGCGGCGGAGCCGCTCGACCCGTCCGTCCCGGTGATGGTGACGCGATCCGGTCGGTTAAGCAAACCGCCTCGCTACGCGAACAACTTCTTCCAGAACATGAAGCAGAAGGGGTTGGAGCCTTCGGCTCCGCTGGATCCGCCTCCACCGCCACCGCCACTGCCTCCGCCGCTGCTGCCGGATCCGGAAACGGCGGAAAAGTTGCCCAACTTTTCCGCGGCGCTCAACTCGGTTGAGGAGCAGCAGCAGAAGGTCGAGCAGGTTCAGAAGCGCAAGATGACCGTTCCGCTGCAGTACCGGTGTGCGACCTGCAACAAGATCTACCTGGGCAAGCGGATGCAGAGGCACCTGCAAAAGTACCCGAGTCACAACTCGGCCGAGGGGGAACGGGGGGAGGGTGGAGAGGCGGGCGCAGCCCGCAAGGACAAAGAGGAAAAGTCGACGTATTTGTACAAGCACTTGTTCGACCTGCTGCAGCGGTTCACCGAGAAGGACAAGGGCCGGATCATGCTGAAGGAGATCAGCAACTTTGTGGACTTTGTGCGGGCGTTGATCCCGCGCCTCATCACGAACGACGAGCAGAACTCCACCGTCGAGTACATCGACCACAACGTGGCGGACGTGCTGCGGCTCAACCACGGCAAGTACCGCCTCAAGCTGTCCTCCCTCGCGGAAGAGTACGAGAAGCTGAACCTCACGGTGAACCTGCTAGACGGCGATCACGACGAAGTCGCCCCACCCAACCCCCACCCCCCAATCACGAGCACCCCGAACGCGGACCGCGCCACCTTCTCCTTCAACGCGGACGACCTCCTCAACCAGTCCAGCTCGTTTCCCAGCCTGACGACGCTGATGCACGAACACCACGTGCTGAACACGATGCTGGCACCCGCCACCAACAACAATCACTACTTGTACAACAACAATGTGCCCCAGCAGCAGCAGCTGACTCAACCACAACAACACTACACTCACAATCACCATCACCATCTCAACAGCTTGCCGGCAGTGTTGCAGGAAGAGCCGGTCGTGGTGAGTCAGCCGCTGGCGGGGCTGTGCAAGAGTCCGGTGCAGCATCACCACCATCTGAATCATCATCACGGGGCGGCGTCGGCGGGGATGGTCAATATGGCGCTGAATTTGTACTGAAGAAGTTGGGGGGAGAATTGTGCATGGAACTACAAATTACTTGTAATGGGACAACACAAAACAGAGCAAGCTTTTCTCGAAGGAAGAGAAATCTTTGAAAAGGGGAGAAACACACAACACAACAAAACAATAATACAAAGCAGAATGGTTTTAAATTGAGTCTAATCAGTATACAAAGAAAAAAAAAGGATAATAAATTAATTGAATGATATAGTAGAAAAAAGAGGGGGTGTTGTTTTATTGTTTGATTGGAAATTTCAACGCATCAAAGATTATCAAAGTTTCCTAGCAAGCACCTACACGTAAAATGAGTAAACCAAATTCAGCGTGTTTGCGGAGAGATATGTCAAACGCACGAACTGACAGGAGCGAAAGAGTAAATGTCAAACGGGTGTTGAGATCCACCCCGGGATTCGAACTGACGACCTTTGGATTGTTAGTCCAACTACCTACCAGCGACTCCACCGAGACAGGACCCAGGGAGACGACTCCTACACCTGCACTGAGCGCTAACGACCTAACCTTTAGGTTAAACCGGGGCCAACATTTATTTCCCCGTCCGACGGAAGGCGTGATCAGACAAGTCTCCGACTGGGTAAAAGGCAACCACGCTTAACCCTACACCACGAGTCCCGGCAACAGTTGACAGTTAAAAGTAGAACCAATAACATCTGAACCAGAATCTCAAGACCACAACAGCTGTCCAGCCGTCCCTTGCCGGCCGCTTTCATCTCCACCTTCAGGAGGCAAGTGGAACATGATTAAAGTTTGGAAGACGGGGTCCATTTTTTAAGAGGATTATCCTTGAGCAAGTTTCACTTGGAGTTGGATGGTTTTTGGCCCTAGGCAAGTGACAATGACTATTATTGTTATAATTCTTATGTGAAAACTTTAAATTTGTCTCCTTTTTTATTGCATGAATTCTAAAACTCGATCAAGGCAAATTTTAACGAGGTAAAATACAATGGTGCGAGTTATGCAAAACTTGTATAGTTTCATGATTAGGCTTGCATTCAACTTGTATTCTTGACCGATTCTTGGATTCAACTTTATCAGTCTAAACCAGGGGTGATCAAAGTATGGCTCGCGAGGTGTTTTTTTGTGGCCCGCAAACCCGTTCGTGTAAAGTGGCCCTTTGACCCATCTGTAAATTTAATTTAATTGTTCTTATAAAAATGTAGTACAGGCAGGGGGGCAGAATGGCTCGCCTAAGTAAAATGCGCCAAAAACCATAGAAAAACACACAAATTTATGAATTCAGTGTGGTTGGCTTATGCTTTGGGATGTTCCCTTCAATGTTGTATACGAGCAGTTCTCTCAGATTTCGGTCATTCGTTTTTTTGTGTTTTTTAATCCGACTGAAACTTTTTTGGTACCTTCGGTATGCCCAAAGAAGCCATTTTGCATCATTAGTTTGTCCATATAATATTCAATACAAATTTGGCAGCTGTCCATACAAAAATGATATGTGAAAATTCAAAAATCTTTATCTTTTGAAGGATTTTTTGATCGATTTGACGGCAAAGTTGTAGGTATGAATAAGGACTACACGGTAAAAAAAATCAAAAGGGCCAAACATTGAATATTTCGTCCTTTTGAAATGTTAGTCTAGATTTTAAAAACATGAAAATATTGTTTTTGAAAAGAACGGAAAATTTCACGAATGTTTCATATTTCAACATTGAAAATCGGACCATTAGTTACTGAGATATCGACATTAGAAAATAGTGGGTTATTTGGGTGAAACTTAGAAAACATCAATTTTCCTGTTCCTTTGCATGGCAATATCTCAGCAACTAAGGGTCCTATCAACAAAGTTCAAAAAAGCAAAATAAAGAGAATTTTCTCAACTTTTCATGAATATTTTTTTTCAAAAGTGGGAAAATATGTGCACTAATTTAAAAAATTAAAAACTTCGACTATTTTCAAAAAAGTACTTATTGATTGAAAATTTGATTTTACATTGAAAAATGAAGTTGAAAAATTTTCGCGATCAATATTTCGATTTTTTTTTTAAATCAGCATTGCTTCAAAAGTTCATAACTCTGTCAAAGATTTTTTGAACAACCCGGAAATTTCTGAAAAGTTGGCATTTTATTTATGTCTCCTACATACATAAAAAAATAGTTGAATTAAAAATCACCAAATTATTTTTACCTTGTATCATTTTTTTTCAGTGTAGTCCTTAACCATACCTACAACTTTGCCAACGACAACAAATCGATCAAAAAATTCCTTCAAAAGATACAGATTTTTGAGTTTTCATATATTATTTTTGTATAGACAACTGCCAAATTTGTATGGAAAATTATATGGACAAACTAATGATGCAAAAAGGCTTCTTTGGACCTGGGATGGGATAAACAAAGAGAAAAAAAACCTATTGTCAAACTAAACCACTTTCAACATGGCCGGTTCTGTCAACCTAAACCAGTCCTTTCTTATGAGGAGAAAATGAGAAGTATTGTAATTTGAGTTGAAAAAAAAAATAAATCAATTTTAAATCAATTTCACAAATAATTGTAAGTTGCATAAAAAGATTGATTAAAATATTTTCAATTAAAAGGCATTTATTTTTATCGTACACCGAATGTCGACTTATCAACATTTTCGATTCTTTTGCCCATTCAAAACTATTGTTATGTTTTTGTGCGTTACATAGAAATTTCATCTAGATTGAACAATATTAAACCTGTTCTTCCCGTGAAATTAAAATGTTGCGTGAAGAAACAACATCGTAGAACTGGGTTTAAAAAGATTTATTAACTTTCTGTGCGTAACGGGAGAACGACAGGAGCAGATTTATAGATAAGAAAAAACTTCCCCTCCCATTTAATGACTTGCAGGCTTTTTAGGATTTTTTTTAGATTGAAGTAAGAAAACGCATTTGAATCATATTGCATTTTTCAAATCCAAATGAAAATTAAAAATCTTTCATAAAAAAAAACACATTAAAAATTGAAGAGGTGAACATTTTTTGACTCGTCGTGATCGTATCGTATCATTTACCTCGAGTCATCTTTGATTTGAACAGAAAGTCAGTATTCTTCAGCCACGTCCAACCGCAAATTTTAACAGCCAAATTAAAAAAAAACACCTGCGAGGAAAAACTAAACTACATTTCAACCAAAGAAAAAGTCATCCGCATGCTTGAGCACTGAGTTGAAAAACATCATTAAGAAAATTTGAATTGTCAAGCAATCTGAATCACAGATTGCTTGATACTTGTATTCGAACACGAATTTTCTTGCAAAAAAACAGAAGAAGAATACAAACGTAAACATTCAAAAAGAAGACTCTATCCAGCTGTCCCGTCCCAGCTTTGGGCATACCGAAGGCACCAAAAAAGATTCAGCAGGATTAAACAAAACAAAAATTAAAATTCAAAAAAAAAATATCGATTTCGTAGAGAACTGCTCCAGTGTCATTTTTGCCGAACTAGAACCAAAACTGAGTATCTGAAGTCTAGGGTATTTTAACCATTAGTGGACCTCCTAGTAGAGCCGAAGCACATTTTCAATATTTTAAGCACTTTTTCATTTGTTTTATAAGTTTATTTGTTTTTGAGCAGAAAAATAGCTATTCGAAAAAAAAAGTTTTTTTGCCTGTTATGAACCCCCTTTTCCTTCTTTTTTTCGTTTTCGTTTCGAACCCCCTTTTCCTATAGTGGACCCGGGTCCACTTTAGGCAAACTGTTATTTTTTTATTACAAATTTAACCGATGTTTGATGTTTTGATGCATGGTGTAGGTCTAATGATAGATATAATCAATAAAAGATGGATTTTGCTCACTTTTCATTATAAACAAATATGTTTTGTTGACAAATTTGGCTTTAAACAACACAAAAAAAACAAACCTTACAGACATTTAAACATATTTATTTCCGAAAAAGATCAGAGAAAACGTTTCAAAGGCCACTCTAAACATAAAATAATTTAAAATTAATTAATTTTGATGCACATTTTTTCATATTAATTACATAAATGGTTGACCGAAACTAAACAATAGATTTGTTTACAGTTGCTGATAAAACCACGCTTGTTTCTTTAAAAAAATGTTTTTTTCTTGATTTCTTATTATAAAATATCATTTCAAACTGCAATTATGATGCTTCAGTTAAGTTCTAATGACTATAGTTTTGATTAATTATAATTTTTTACGGCTTCAGCATTTTTGGTACTTTTAACATGAAACAGCTACATTTAAACTCATAATTGAAAAAAAAATATATGCGTTTAGGTTGATAACAACAAGCATTCATTGTATTTTTAAGAGAAACTTTTGCTTAAATACAAAGTTTTCTTCATTTTTGAAGGTTTAATTAACAGGGGTCCACTCTTGGAAAAGTTTGGATTTTCGTTGTCATATTGGACCCCCCTAATTTTTGCTCAAAAATGAGCAGTTTTTCGGCTTTTTTTTAGTAAAGTTGCCAAGCTCAAAACATACGTTGCCAGATCGATTTAGCCAGCTTAGATCAGTCTCCCTATTTAGGGTCTCTAGTTTTTTCTAGAGAGCCTGGAGCTTATTAGAGAACGGACATCTCAAACAAAAAGTACCAATCGAAGCACGAGAACTGTCAAACCGAGGTACCAATCGAGCAAAATCCTTTGTCTTATGCTCGATTGGTACCTCCGTTTGACAGTTCTCGTGCTTCGATTGGTACTTTTTGTTTGAGATGTCCGTTCTCTAATAAGCTCCAGGCTCTCTAGAAAAAACTAGAGACCCTAATAGGGAGACTGGTCTAAGCTAGAGACCCTAAATAGGGAGACTGGTCTAAGCTGGCTAAATCGATCTGGCAACGTATGTTTTGAGCTTGGCAACACTGATAAGTTTTGCTGGGCGTAAAGGCAAATGCTCGTTTGGATACGTCAAACTCGTGTCTGTTTGGGTACGTCAAATTCACTTCGACCAGTCTCCCTATTAAGGATCTCTAGAAAAAACCGGAAAGAAGTTTCTAGTTTTACAAGTTTTTGACGTTTTTGAAACAGAAATAAAAGAACGCCAGTTTTGAAGGCATTTTCAGAAGAACAGTTTGGTAAGTAAATTTGGATTTATTTACATAACCTCAAATTTTCATAAAATTGATTAAAAGCTAAAATATAAAATTGTTATTTTTTCAATGATCATTAAAAGAAAGCTTTAAATAAAAATTTTAAACGAAAATATTTTTTAAAGCTCCATTGAAATTTTTAAGACGTACATGGAAATCACGACAAGGCTAAAGAAGTTTATTATTACAAATCAATGTATCTAAAAAAAATCTTCGTGGTAAGAACGCTTAAGGGGTCCTTTTTAAATATCCGTGACCTAGAAAATATTTTACCTCGGAATTTTGGATTTATTTGAATTTTTATTTTTTTCATATATTTAAAAGGAGGCGAGCGATACTTCTTGCATCTTCACCCAAAAGGAAGCTTTATGAATGGTCGTGCGCCTCCATGAAAAATATGAAAAAAACCAGTTCTAATAAAAGTTCTAATAAAAAACAAGAATCCACAGGGTAAATATTTTCTAGGTCACGGATATTTTTTTTATCTTCAAATCCTGTCCTATCCTGAAATCTTGAGATTTGTTCAACGATAATTTGCAACAATATCAAAATAGTTTTCCTAAGGATCAACATTCTCAGACACTTTTAATTTTTTGTACAAAGTTATAAACATAATGCACATGTTGAGTTCCAAGTAATAGATTGTTGTAATCGTTGAATATTTGTTGGAAGAGATATCCTGTCAGTGATTTTTTCGTTTTCGATTTCCATAAATAGTGCTTATTATTTATATTTTTTGATGTACCTCGTAACTTTTTTCCTGAACATTGATGTACGTAAAATCACCAAGAAATTCATTATCGGCGTATAAGATGACTGTGTGTGTACTTTTTTCAGAAGGAACTAGATTAAATTTGGTCAGATTTGATGTTTTAACGCAGCGGTTCTCAACCTTTTCTTGGCTAGATACCCCTTTTCGTTTTGCTTAAGCTGCTGGTACCCCTTAGTTTTTAAACATGAAATTTTTCGTTTATAGGAGTTTCTTTTAAATTCCAAATATCGGATTTTTTGCATAAGAAAATTAAATTTTGGAGAAAAAAACCTATAAATGTTCTGCAACTTTAACTCGGGGAACATTGATAGAATTTAAACTAAATCTGGAATTTTTTGGACCTAATTTTCTTTTTTTTTGCTTCCTAGGTGTTTTTGAAACCGTATTGAGTCAGGGTTTTTCAAAAACACTTAAAAAGTGAAAAAATATTTTATTGGGCATTTAAATAAACGAAAAATATTGTTAGTAAGTTGAGGCTTGTATCTAGAATTGTTTCAAAGAAAGTACTGGGTAGGCCACACAATACCCATGTACTTTTCTTCAATTATTTTTTTTCCTACTGAAATACAATGAAAATATTGTTAATTTTACTGAAAAACTTTTTGATAAAGAGAAATTTTTCGAGTTGTAACTATTTTTAATCAAAAAATAATTAAATATTTTACATTTCTTAAAAAAAAATCTTTACTGCTTTTTTGAACATTTAACATTTTAAACAACACCACGATAATATTTCGAAAGAGTGTGTTCCGGTCAACCGACCCCACTCTCCCCTTTGATTACGAACACCCCTGGGCAGGTTGACAGTTCGTTGGCGCGTGATTGAGCGCGCGATAGAAAAGTGTAAACAAGGAGTCTTTTGGAAAGACGCTACGCGATCGGACGAATAAAGAAAGGAGTTTTTAGTTTGAATCCGTCGTGTTTCATTTCCGGCCGTCCAACCGGTCCTTACTCGTACAGAGTGTTTTGTTTGATAATTTTGAAGAAAAGTCTTGATCTTGAAATAAAAATAGAAAAATTTATTAAAAAAAATCACTTCATTTTTTTGTAGCATTGAAAATGAGATCAATTAAAAAATTAGGTACCTTATTGGGTAACATTTACAATAAAAACTTTTTTTCCTAAGTATAATTTTTGCCAACACTAAAAGACAGGTCGAAAAAATAATGATAAATAATGAAACTTTAGAATCTTTTTCCAACCTATTGAATTGTTTTAAGAGATGGTAGTTTATTTCTTTCTTTCCAGATTTGAGACAAAAATTTAAAGAAAAAAAAATGAACAAAAAACTAAATAAACGGTACACTTTATTGAAATTAATGAAATCTCTTATCGAATGCGAGCGATTTTTCTCATTTAATTTTTTTCTGAATGTTTTCTGTGTGTTTTGTCGATTCTTTAGAATCATTTAACTTAGCCAACAATTCGAAAAAAACATGTTTTTAGGAAAACCTTATCATGAACATTGCCAAAGATTTGTGATCAGAAAATGCCATCTCAATGTACAGATTTTTGAAAATATTCATAGCACTTATGTATGGACAGCCCCATTTTGTATGCATCAATCAATCATGCGAAATAGCTGTTTTTCAAATTTAATGATTAGCAAACACATATTGAATTAAATAATGTTCAAAAAAAATGTTGCGTTAATTTTTTGTTTCTAATTTGTTTGTTTTTTCCTCTCTCAAATATTTTGTCTGGGAAAAAAATTCAAATGTCCGCCCTTACGGGGTTTGTCTTCCGGTACCCCCTGAGACCGCTCGTGGTACTCCAAGGGGTACATGTACCCCAGGTTGAGAACCGCTGTTTTAACGGGTACATAAATATTGGCAAAAAAATGTAGAAGTTTTATTAATTAATCCGTTTCAAAGCTAATACTCAAAACTAAAAAGTAAACATATTTTTTGCGGAATTTAAGACAACTCCGACTCCGACTACGACTCTAACTCCGGGTAATCAGAAATGTTCGGCTCCGACTCCAATTCGACTCCAGCTAATAAAATTTAGCCGACTCCGACTCCAGCTGTAAGATTTTTTACGACTCCAACTCCGACTCCAGGCTTCCCAAAAAGACCCGACTCCACCGACTCCGACTCCACTATAGGAAAGGGGTCTACTAATGGATAACGTACCCTAATTTTGTTATTTTTTTTCGGAAAACTGGGAAAAATCTCGGCAATTTAAGTTTATTACTTTGAGAATCGGATCTGCTGAGACCTGCCGAGCAAAGAATTGAAATCGAGAAAATTGAATTTTGTAGGCATTTTAGATTTCGCTTTTATTTTATCTTTTTTTTTTGTTTGTAACTGACGGTTTAATTTTGCATTAAAAAAAAAAACCAGAACGCCGTAACTAGAACGGGTCGAAATAGCGAAAAAATATTGAACTTAAAAACATTATCTCAACACAATTGAAATCAAGGACAAGAGTTATCTGCAATGCCATTCATATCTCGATAAAAAAAGAAAATTCCACTGTCTTCGTCAGTTCCTGATTAGTTTCCAAATGTAGGTTCAGCATTCCCTGTATACTAACTTTTGCACATATCGTTAACAAGTTGGAAAGATGCTCGCGGAAAAAAATGCTCAACAACACTCGGAACAGAGAGACGTGGAGCAAAGCTGATCAAAAGTCGCTCCCGCCCCATGTACCAGAATATCAAAAGTTTAAATAACCTCGCGTTCGCAGCCAAAACGGGAAGCTTTCCTTTAACTTTGCGTCAACTTTCCTTTGAAGGAGCTTACTTTTGTATGTTTGTGAAAGTTGTGTTCAAGGAAATATTTTTAGAAATAATTTTTAAATCTAAATTTATTTTTGCTTCAAAATTCAAACTCCCTTGCTCTAAAAAAAGGAAACGATAGGTATCAACTGCATTGTCACTGTCACCAAAGCCATAGAGAATGTCCACAGCAGTAACTGATAACGCGCCAGACAAAGCACGAGGAAACCTCAATCAAAACTTTCCCTATTACAGCTTTTTTTATTCTCCCTCAACAAAGCCATCCCTATTCGTTCCTATTCATTCAGTTGTTTTCCATTTTCAATTTAAAACCCACGCAGAATTGCAGAGCTCCCGGAAAGTTTGCCAACACTGTTCGTGCTGCAAACCGAGAA
Source organism: Culex quinquefasciatus (assembly GCF_015732765.1). Taxonomy (NCBI): domain Eukaryota; kingdom Metazoa; phylum Arthropoda; class Insecta; order Diptera; family Culicidae; genus Culex; species Culex quinquefasciatus. The sequence goes on from NC_051861.1 coordinate 109,195,096, forward strand.
TGAGAGAAAATAAAATTCTTGCATTAAAATGATGCACACAATAAATCAATTTTCATTTTTCTTTAATGCCTGTGAAAAAATAAAGTTTCAAATGGGTGAAAAGTACTTGAAACAAATTTGAATTGTGCCGCGCACATGTGTGGTAAGGAAAACACTTCTCTGAAGAAAGTTTCTACAACTCTAACGAGAGTTGCGAGAAAAGGATGAGCATTTTTCGCACTATCTGCGCGTAAAAGTGGAAACACATTTTATCACTTTTTTTAAATGCTTTAAGACATAGTTTTCACCTAGGCCCTTCACCACCTCAATCAAACTAACTAATGCTAGTACCAAATTCCTAAGACCATGAAAGATAGATTGATTGCTAATGTTTGAAAGAATAGAAATCTTCTCAAAGAATGGGTTGGAAGTTATTCTGTCTATTCAAAAAAAATCTTTACTAAATGAATGGATGAACCGAACCACAGAAAAAAATCAGATTTGTTTGTGAGAAAATATTTTTTTAGGTGTTTTTTAGAAGTTTATAATTGTAAATATTTGTCTAAACAATTTTGTGTAATTTTTCACATTCAACCTTTTGTCCTTTCGACGTTTTGTCCATTCGACCTTTTGTCGCACATCCGGGAGTCGAAGGCCGTGTTACGCTCGATACAAAATTATACAAATTTATATGGAAATTTTATTACGAGGGGGAAAGAGTTCAAAATCGAAACTTTTGCGTTACGTAATAAAAGAACGCTCCCTTTCCTGAAAGAAAGTATCGATTTTGACAGCTCGATTCAAGGGGACCATAGTTGATCCAGCGTAAAATGTTGTGTTGCCTATTTAGATTTTCATATTATTGTGGATTTAGCTCGTAGCTGGATTTTCTGGTATCTTCTCACGGTCATTGGAAACGGTCGTGGATAGACCTAGGGTTCCCAGTTGGAGTTAAAAAGATCAATTTGTAGAAAAATTTTGGATTAAAATTTTGATTTTTAATCACTTTTCCGACATCAGAAATATTCGTTTGAACATGCTCGCAAATTTTATATCCAGTCGGAAAAATAATATTTTTCTTGAAAAAACTTCCATTTTTAATCACATGATCACCCCTAATTCTGGCTCGATGCCGCCATCATGCGACCGCGTGCTCCGTTTGTTTGTCAACAAAGCTGCAGCTGGATGGTGAGACGAAGTGAGGAAGGGAGAGGTTTTGACATTGTTATGCCCGCATCTGGCCCGCCGCCTATTTCGTCGGTCGTTGAGTCGCCGGTCGTTTCCAGTGACCGAGTCCGGCTAGGAACTGATCGTACAATATCATAACCATTCTTTACATTTCAAAGGTGCTAAAACACAAAACAGTAGCCCTTTTGAAGTTAGGACTTATCATTATAATATATTAATCGAAAGTTTGCAAAATTCCACAAAGAGTTTAGCACAACAACTGTGAAAATCGGACCGATAAATATTGTCTAGGTTATCTTCAGATGAAAAACAGAGAACAGCGAATAAAATATAAAGAAATTTTTGATTCATTATAACAACAAATCTAGCCTCATACTCAAAAAGAGTGGACATTTTAGTTTTGATTTCTATTTAGATTTTTTTTAGAAAAATTCACAAGAACAAAAAAAACTCTATAAAATAACCTCTTCAAACATATTTGGCTATTCTTTCACCTCACCCGAGGGCCTGGCGCTCAATCATAGTTTATGTGCCCTTCTTAACAAAATCCTCCATATCTACTGCCAACCATAGACTATTTGGCGAATGTCAACTATCGAATGCCTTCGGTTGCCGTCCATTCTTCCTTCCTTCGATTCATCCATAGCCGTAAACTCGGTTCCGACCCACAGCCGTGAGCGAAATTCCTTATCCATGTGAACAGAACCGTCGTCGTCGTCGTCGCCCTCAGATTGGCAATAATGTGTTTGAATAAGAATGTGACCGACCACCAGCAGTCGAGGGTGGCGTCCCTTATTACCGTAACAGGTTCGTTCTCAAGAATTGCCTTGCTGAATTTGAATTTTAAGTCCTCAAGTCGTCAAGTCGTCAAGTCGTCAAGTCGTCAAGTCGCCAAGTCGTCAAGTCGTCAAGTCGTCAAGTCATCAAGTCGTCAAGTCGTCAAGTCGTCCAGTCGTCAAGTCGTCAAGTCTTCAAGTCGTCAAGTCGTCAAGTCGTTAAGTCGTCAAGTCGTCAAGTCGTCAAGTCGTCAAGTCGTCAAGTCGTCAAGTCGTCAAGTCGTCAAGTCGTCAAGTCGTCAAGTCGTCAAGTCGTCAAGTCGTCAAGTCGTCAAGTCGTCAAGTCGTCAAGTCGTCAATTCGTCAAGTCGTCAAGTCGTCAAGTCGTCAAGTCGTCAAGTCGTCAAGTCGTCAAGTCGTCAAGTCGTCAAGTCGTCAAGTCGTCAAGTCGTCAAGTCGTCAAGTCGTCAAGTCGTCAAGTCGTCAAGTCGTCAAGTCGTCAAGTCGTCAAGTCGTCAAGTCGTCAAGTCGTCAAGTCGTCAAGTCGTCAAGTCGTCAATTCGTCAAGTCGTCAAGTCGTCAAGTCGTCAAGTCGTCAAGTCGTCAAGTCGTCAAGTCGTCAAGTCGTCAAGTCGTCAAGTCGTCAAGTCGAAGTTAAACGCTGAGTTACGTTGCGCGTGACAAGATGCTTTTTCGATACATTGAAACATAGACTAATAATAAAGACTGTAGACTCTAATAAATTATGATGAAAAATATGATTATAGACTATTTAAATAATAATCTGTTCGAGCTAAGCGATTATCTGTGTTGATAAGTGAAACTAGAAATGTCTCAAACATATTTATTAAACTTTCTCTTGATTGAAATTTAAATCTACTTCTAACTGACCAAGAGTATCAACAACTACCTCTAGTCAATATTTACCCTCGGAAAGGACAGCAGTGATGAGACATTCCATTCCTGAACCCGATCCGCATAGCAAAGACTATCTGACGTTGAAGGCAAGACGAAGAGTTTGAACTCACCGCTTGTGCCACGCCGAGATATTTAATTCAATTACTTCAAACTCGTATCACGACCACAGCTCACCAACGTCATCTGCAGGACAAATATAGAACACGCCGTCTCATGTGGCGAATGTTTAAACTGCCGTTCGATCAATCGCCACCCCAAAGCAAACATTTCATGAAGTTGAAGAATATTGATTCATTTCGTCGACGTGCCATCCAAGCAACGATGCTAGGGCGTGGACTTCTTTAAACAACTATCTAAATTTCGTTAAAATTTCAGTTAAATTTGCTTCTTCATGAAAGTTCAAAGTAGTAAGTATTTTTCTTAATGCCAACTTAGTGCTTATTCTGCTGGATCAGAACCAACGCTTCTGCAAGCACCAACAGCAAAAGCATGATATATTTATGCGACATTTTGCATTGTCACCGTCGTCATCGTCTCTTTGGCAACGCCAAAAAGGAGAAGTGCTGTGTGTGAGCGTGATAAAACAAGATTATTCAATTAGAGGTGACACCCAAGAAGCGCTGGGATCAAGGAAGGATTCCTCCTCTCGCAAGAAGTGGAACGAAAATTCGACAGAAAAAAACTGTTTTAAACTGTAATAATCGTTATGAATATGAGAGCGAAGCCACGCTCTTCATAGTATTTGGGGTGAAATAATGAGTTTGTGTGTGCTGTGCGTGTGTTTCACCACCAAGATGGGAACGACTTTGTTCTTGCCCGGTCATGGGAAGAACTTAATTATGCACTTTTGTGTGGCATTATGGTGGTGTCGAGTTGCGGAAATGAGTTGCTTTCGGAAAGGGGTTTCCTGGAGTGGGAAAAGGGGGTTTGGGGAATGCCGGAGGAAAGTTGACAAATTTATCACGTTAGTGTGAAATTGCGGGATAGGAAATTAAGGTTAATGTGCTCCATTTCCAAGGATTGTAATAATGGAGGATGATGTAATCTATCTTGACCTGAGAATTGAAAAAAAACAACACAATTAGCAATTTTGACAATTTAACAATTTAACAATTTAACAATTTAACAATTTAACAATTTAACAATTTAACAATTTAACAATTTAACAATTTAACAATTTAACAATTTAACAATTTAACAATTTAACAATTTAACAATTTAACAATTTAACAATTTAACAATTTAACAATTTAACAATTTAACAATTTAACAATTTAACAATTTAACAATTTAACAATTTAACAATTTAACAATTTAACAATTTAACAATTTAACAATTTAACAATTTAACAATTTAACAATTTAACAATTTAACAATTTAACAATTTAACAATTTAACAATTTAACAATTTAACAATGATTAAATAAGGCCGTTCCTAAGTAACATTTTTAAATCAACTTGCCACTACCTAGTTTTATTAAGGTTTTATGGTAGCATCTTGATTGCTTAGTAGTTTTTTTATTCACCGCAACCAATAAGCAAGAGCTAATTAAGAAGTTCTAACAGGGTTTTATGCCTCGGGCATAAAACCTTGTGACATTAAAGCTAAATGTCATTCAATAAGGGTTTTAGGAAAGTTTTAAGAGAGTCTTGAAAACCAGATGGCAATGCCATGCTAAACGGTTTTAGCTGTCAAGTGCCACTAGGCATGCAAAAAGCTTAGTTAAAACCACAAGCTCCCGAAAAAGCTTTTAACGCGGCAGTGCATAAATATGGAACACGCGTTTAGTTCTGATTGAATGTTATTGACCTCCATCTTGGTTGAAAAATAGAGAACTGAGAAATTTGATTTAAATTTGAAGAAAACACTTATTTATGCTGAATTTCTGATAGAATTAATATAGCGATAGATGTTAATGAATAATTTGAACTTTTTTTTCAAAGAATTGCAATTAAATATTTTTTAACATTTAAAACTATTATTACAAATAATGATTTTTAATTAAGCGAGTTTATTTTCTTGGTTCTATCTCCCCTACATTTATCCATTAAATTTGAACCGCAGCTGAATTTGAGCCACCAATTGTGAGAGCTTTCAATTTATTTTGATTACCTCCAACATCTATTATTTATGATTGCCATTTTTGCAAACCATCTCCATTTTATCATTTGACAAGACAAATACTTATTTTTTGCCAAAATAAAACCTATTTGGCATAAGACGTTTGAAGACGTATAAAATGTAATTTTCCCTAACTCCTGACTAGGTTTTAACAAAGGTTTTATCAAGGCTTTGAGGATGTTGTTAGGATTCAGTTGTAAAGCCTTGAACTCCTATGTGGGTTTTATAAATAGGCCGTGACAACCTTTTGCGGAGGTCCTTTTGGGTTTTAAAAAAGGTTTATCGTGGTTCTGGGGAGGCTGTTAAGACTGAGTGGTTTTAATGGTTTTAGCTGATAGGTTTTATAGTGGTTGTGACAGCTTTGATAAAGCCTTAAATTTTACTTGGGTTGCAAATATTTATGTTTATAATTAAATAATTAAATAATTAAATAATTAAATAATTAAATAATTAAATAATTAAATAATTAAATAATTAAATAATTAAATAATTAAATAATTAAATAATTAAATAATTAAATAATTAAATAATTAAATAATTAAATAATTAAATAATTAAATAATTAAATAATTAAATAATTAAATAATTAAATAATTAAATAATTAAATAATTAAATAATTAAATAATTAAATAATTAAAAAATTAAATAATTAAATAATTAAATAATTAAATAATTAAATAATTAAATAATTAAATAATTAAATAATTAAATAATTAAATAATTAAATAATTAAATAATTAAATAATTAAATAATTAAATAATTAAATAATTAAATAATTAAATAATTAAATAATTAAATAATTGAATAATTAAATAATTCAATAATTAAATAATTAAATAATTCAATAATTAAATAATTAAATAATTAAATAATTAAATAATTAAATAATTAAATAATTAAATAATTAAATAATTAAATAATTAAATAATTAAATAATTAAATAATTAAATAATTAAATAATTAAATAATTAAATAATTAAATAATTAAATAATTAAATAATTAAATAATTAAATAATTAAATAATTTAATAATTAAATAATTAAATAATTAAATAATTAAATAATTAAATAATTAAATAATTAAATAATTAAATAATTAAATAATTAAATAATTAAATAATTAAATAATTAAATAATAAAATAATTAAATAATTAAATAATTAAATAATTAAATAATTAAATAATTAAATAATTAAATAATTAAATAATTAAATAATTAAATAATTAAATAATTAAATAATTAAATAATTAAATAATTAAATAATTAAATAATTAAATAATTAAATAATTAAATAATTAAATAATTAAATAATTAAATAATTAAATAATTAAATAATAAAATAATTAAATAATTAAATAATTAAATAATTAAATAATTAAATAATCAAATAATTAAATAATTAAATAATTAAATAATTAAAAAATTAAATAATTAAATAATTAAATAATTAAATAATTAAATAATTAAATAATTAAATAATTAAATAATTAAATAATTAAATAATTAAATAATTAAATTATTAAATAATTAAATAATTAAATAATTAAATAATTAAATTATTAAATAATTAAATAATTAAATAATTAAATTATTAAATAATTAAATAATTAAATAATTAAATAATTAAATAATTAAATAATTAAATAATTAAATAATTTAATAATTAAATAATTAAATAATTAAATAATTAAATAATTAAATAATTAAATAATTAAATAATTAAATAATTAAATAATTAAATAATTAAATAATTAAATAATTAAATAATTAAATAATTAAATAATTAAATAATTAAATAATTAAATAATTAAAAAATTAAATAATTAAAAAATTAAATAATTAAATAATTAAATAATTAAATAATTAAATAATAAAATAATTAAATAATTAAATAATTAAATAATTAAATAATTAAATAATTAAATAATTAAATAATTAAATAATTAAAAAATTAAATAATTAAAAAATTAAATAATTAAATAATTAAATAATTAAATAATTAAATAATAAAATAATTAAATAATTAAATAATTAAATAATTAAATAATTAAATAATTAAATAATTAAATAATTAAATAATTAAATAATTAAATAATTAAATAATTAAATAATTAAATAATTAAATAATTAAATAATTAAATAATTAAATAATTAAATAATTAAATAATTAAATAATTAAATAATTAAATAATAAAATAATTAAATAATTAAATAATTAAATAATTAAATAATTAAATAATCAAATAATAAAATAATTAAATAATTAAATAATTAAATAATTAAATAATTAAATAGTTAAATAATTAAATAATTAAAAAATTAAATAATTAAATAATTAAATAATTAAATAATTAAATAATTAAATAATTAAATAATTAAATAATTAAATAATTAAATTATTAAATAATTAAATAATTAAATAATTAAATAATTAAATAATTAAATTATTAAATAATTAAATAATTAAATAATTAAATTATTAAATAATTAAATAATTAAATAATTAAATAATTAAATTATTAAATAATTAAATAATTAAATTATTAAATAATTAAATAATTAAATTATTAAATAATTAAATAATTAAATAATTAAATGATTAAATTATTGAAAAAAAATAAAAAAAATATATCTTAATTTAGCTTTTTCAATAAAATATTAATTTTTTAACCTTTTGATAACTTCATAGTTTCAATCAATCAATAAAAATTACCTTTTTGTAAAACATTGTTTAGCTTCAATTTGTATTCCAGTTGTCGCTTAATTTTTTCGCAAGCATTTTTTAATCCCTTTCACTGGAATTTGCGTTGCAATTTGTCCGACGTGAGTCCCAAAAAGTGCCGCGAAATGTAAACTCGCTGAAAAAATGCCCACGTGAAGGCATTAAAATGCAAATATGAATTGCGGCGAAAAAAAAAGCTCAAAGGATGGTGGAGGTTTTTCGTTTTTTTTAAATGTGGCATTTTTGTGGGTGCGTTAACGTTTTTTTTTCATTTTTATTTTGTTTCCGATGGGGGATGATATCGACGGCCGTCAAAGATTACGTAATGCGCTTTTAACAATGCTATTATGCACTTTTTTTTTGCTAGGGTAAAGACACATAGGAGAGGGGGCCAAACATCGTTTGCCTCTTTTTTCGCCCTATGGTCAGGGGGACACGCGCCGTACGAACCACGTGTCACGAACCGTTTGGAATTGCATTAACGAAGTTAATTTTGTCACAACGTGACGTTGGGATTTTTTGGGAAAAAGTTCATCGAAATTGTGGTGATTACGTTGGTAGGAAATAATTAATCGCAATACGTTGAAGTTTGATAAGAATTTAAAAAATACTCTAATTTTTCAATTTAATTTTCCTTCAACATAAATCATCATTTGCTTCAGCTGGCAAAAATCATTCTTGGAACACGTAAATATAAACCAATCTTTCGTTCCCATAGCAAGCAAGCGCCAAATTAATATTGATATGTGAATGAAACTCACGAAAAAGGCCACGAGCAAATCGAAAATGTGTCTTTTGTGAGTAATTACTGCATGATAATAGCGTTTTTTCCTCCTCCTTGGTCTAACGCTCAAACCATGAAATTGTGCTTTTTTTCGTTCGTTCGTTCTTTCATTCGTCCTTCACCACAATAACGACGACTATGATAAATGGCTTTCTAATTCTTTCCCGGTGAATAGAGTTCGTTTATTCGTTCATTTTTCCTCATTTTTCTCCATTTTCCGCATCTCGTCAAAGAGAGAGAGAGACTGAAAAAAACGTACCAAAACAGTCCATTTTGTTCGGATGTTTGTGTTGTTGTTGCTGTTGTGAATGTGCCCTTTAAGTCAATGATAAGCTGCTTTTTTTCTGGCTTGTTTGCTCCTAATGGCATATTCTTTGGCTTTTCTTTGGAAAAGTGAAATCATAGTAGGCGAACGCTTTTCTGCTCAATGCATTTCGTGGAATGTTGTGCTTTGAAAAGAAGTTTGGCGGAATGTTTTGATTTTTTTTAAAGAACTTCAATACAATCTAAATTATGTATATGCTTTTATTTTCAATAAACAAAAATATGGAAAAGCATGTGTGCTAGGCTAGGTATTAAGTCACTTTGAGTTTTTGAGAATTGAAGACTTTATGGGTTCAGCGTTTGTTGGTTTTGTGATTTTTGTGAAAGTATCGTTGTTTAATTTTTTTCCATCAATTTACAACTCCAATACTCATTTGAAATTTCACAAAAATTTTGACCGATGCCGTCTTTTATTAACAACAACATTTCAAAAAAACCAAACCTTCAATATTACACCCTTTTGAAATGTTAGTCTTGATAAAAAACGTTACTTAATCCACCCTTAGGTGGTTGGTGCCTTCCTCTCATTCAAAGGGTAATGCTATCCAAAATAGACGCGCTCGTGGGAAGGTCTTTAAATTACCTATCCAAAGATAGGTCGGATGATATATTTGGAATACGTTTTCATCTAAATATCTGAGAACTAGCCTCCAAAAAGTGTATAAATAACTCTTAAGTGCTTATAACTTTCGATAGGGTTGTCAGATCTTCAATGTTTTGGTCGCGTTGGAAAGGTCTTTTGATTACCTGTTCAACGACGGGTTGCATGATAGATCCGGACAACGTTTTCATCGTGATATCTGAGATCCGGCTTTCAAAAAGTGCATAAATAACACTTAATTGCTAATAACTTTTGATAGGGTTGTCAGATCTTCAATGTATTGGTCGCGTTGGAAAGGTCTTTTAAATACCTTTCTAAAAATGTATAACATGCTGGGGTTTCTTACAAAAACCACCCTTTTTACAATCTTCCGGACTTTAGTCAAAATCGTTTTTTTAGCATAACTTTTGAAGTACTTTACTAAACTTCATAATTTTCAATAGGGACTTATGGGACCCCAAGACGAATCGAATGAGACCAAAACGGTCCAAATCGGTTAAGCCAGTGCTGAGATAATCGAGTGCATATTTTTTGGTGCACAGACGCACATCCCTACACACACACACACACACACAGCCATTTGCTCAGAATTCGATTCTGAGTCGATAGGTATACATGAAGGTGGGTCTAGGAGGTCTAATTGAGAAGTTCAGTTTTCGAGTGATTTTATAGCCTTTCCTCAGTAAGGTGAGGAAGGCAAAAAGGCAAAATATTGTTTTCAAAAAGATTGGAAAATTTCACGGATGTTTCATAATTTAACATTGAAAATCGGACCATTAGTTGCTGAGATATCGACGTTAGAAAATGGAGCAATTCTCTGAGATTTCGATCATTCGATTTTTTCTCTATTTTTTAATCCGGCTGAAACTTTTTTTTTGCCTTCGGTATGCCCAAAGAAGCCATTTAGCATTATTAGTTTGTCCATATTATTTTCCATAAAAAATTGGCAGCTGTTCATTAGGGTGCCCAGAAAAAATGACCCCCTGCTCCACAAGCGGAAAACGGTTTTTTGGGTTATTTTAAGCATCTGTGTAAATTTTGAGCGAAATTGGGTGAGATTAACCCATTGATACCCGAGGCTAAAGTTGGCGAAAAAAATGTTTTTCATACAAAAATGACTTTTTTAAATCGCTAATAACTTTTCAGGATCAAGTTTTACAGTTTTGGTATGTTCTACAAAGTTGTAGAGCATTAAATTTTCAATAAGAATCTCACTTTTGTGAATATTTGGATGCAAGTAGCGCACCGTGCAGACCAAACCGTAAGAAACTTGGGTTTTCCATACATTTTTTCGGTTTTTCCCATACAAACTTCACCTCCGAGTATCAATGGGTAAACGATAACCGATTTTGCTCATATTTGGCCCAGAGTCCTAAAATAGGTCAAGGAACAATATTCAGCTTGTGGAGCGAGGTTTTGAAAAAAAGTCCCACATTCTGGGCACCCTACTGTTCATACAAAAATGATATTTGAAAATACAAAAATCTGTATCTTTTGAAGGAATTTTTTGATCGATTTGGTGTCTTCGGCAAAGTTGTAGGTATGGAAAATTTGGTGATTTTTGCCTTCCTCACCTCAATGAGCAAAGGCTTTAAAATCACTCGAAAAATGAACTTCTTTATTTGACCTCGTAGACCCACCTTCACGTATACCTATCGACTCAGAATCAAATTTTGAACAAATGTCTGTGCGTGTGTCTGGATGTGAGTCCGTGCACCGAAAAATAAGCACTCGATTATCTCCGGACTGGCTGAACCGATTTGGACCGTTTTGGTCCCATTCGATCCGTCTTGGGGTCCCACAAGACCCTAGTTAATATTATGAAGTTTAGAAAAGTACTTCAAAAGTTATGCTAAAAAAACAATTTTAGCTAAACTTCGGAAGATTGTAAAAAGGGTGGTTTTTGTAAGAAAACCCATCATTAGAATAGTATTTGAAAGACCTTTCCAACGCGTTAAAAAGATTGAAGATCTGACAACCCCATCAAAAGTTATGAGCAAGATCTTTCCAACAAGCCCAAAAGATTGGAGATCTGACAACCCTATCAAAAGTTATAAGTACTTTAGTGTTTTTGATACACGATAATTTGATAAAATATAGTGTCTTTACTTTATGAATGTGAGGAAGGCACCAACCACCTAAAGGTGGATTAAGTAACGCCAAATGCCAACTTTTCAGAAAATTTTCAGAATGAGCAAAAAATCTTTGACCGAGTTATGATTTTTTGAATCAATACAATTTTTATCAAAAAATCGAAATATTGGTCGCAAAAAATTTTCAATTTCATTTTTCGATGTAAAATTGAATTTGCAATCAAAAAGTACTTTAGTGAAATTTTGATAAAAGGCACCGTTTTGAGTGCGGTGCCTGTGTGGACGCTCAGTCCTGTTTTTTCGTGCTATTTTCCGTCTCTTTTGTGTCGCTGTTCGAGTGCATGGGGTGATTGGTCATTATAATTAAATAATGGCATCAGTAGTGCGGTGCCTGTGTGGACGCTCAGTCCTGTTTTTCGTGTTATTTTCCGTCTCTTTTGTGTCGCTATTTGTGTACATGGGGTGATTGGATTTCTTCTTCTTCTTTTTTCATTTATTTTTTGTTCGCGCGTTCGTTGGCCGTTGAATTTTATTTTTGTTCTCTTTATATAGTTTGCGATTGAAACGATCCGATTTTTGTTTTTTGAGACAAGCAAGTCGTATTGCTGGATTAAGTCCTTTCCATATCATCGAGGATCGGAAGGCACGTCGACGGATATATTTTAAGGCTTATGATATAAAATAATTTTAATGAATGAAGCCCTTCCTACATCACCGTTGATCGGAAGGCACGCCGACGGAGAATTTCTGGAGAATCGCGGTCGAATTAATACTATATTTAAATCCCTAGATAGGTATCTTTCCGCAGCCGGCTGCCTAAGATTTTTAAAATTTCAACCGATAAACAAATTGCTCATGGTCGCATCACCTACCACAGTGAATCCTGACCTCATACCCATCTTACTAACCCCTCAAAACTCATGTGATACTTTGTCGGAGACGCAGTCGATTTGGCGGTCCCATCACTCAAGTATCGGCTAACATTCCCATCCACTTCCCCGTGTCTTACCACTGGTCGTGGCCGGCGTCGGTATTGATCAGCACGATAGGGACCTTTGAAAATTGCGAAGGGGTGATGATTGGTTCCTACTTTTCATCTGTGGTCCACGGAGCAATGATTGGGGGTCCTGGTCAATAACGAAGTAGCAGCTACGGGTAGACACCAATGCTATGCTATGCTATTTTGATAAAAGGCACCGTTTTCAAGTTATAGCCATTTTTATGCATTTTTTTTTTGGATTTAACTTGAAAACGGTGCACTTTATCAAAATTTCACTAAAGTACTTTTTGATTGCAAATTTGATTTTACATCAAAAAATGAAGTTGAAAAATTTTTGAGACCAATTTTTCGATTTTTTGAAAAAAATCAGTATTGATTCAAAAATTTACAACTCGCTCAAAGATTTTTTGCACAACCTGGAAATTTCTGAAAAGTTGGCATTTGATGTCCTCTAAAACATATCAAAAAATAAAAAAATAAAAATAGTGTTTTTTTGCAAATCAAGTTTTAGTGACAAAAAGTGAAATTAAAAATTACAGTGTAGTCCATATCTATACCTACAACATTGCGGAAGACACCAAATCAATCAAAAATTCCTTCAAAAAATACAGATTTTTGAATTTTCATACATCATTTTTGTATGGCCAGCTGCCACATTTGTATGGAAAATTTTATGGAGAAAGTAATGATGCAAAATGGCTTCTTTGGGCATACCGAAGGCACCAAAAAAGTTTCAGTCGGATTAAAAAATACAAAAAAATCGAATGATCGAAATCTGAGAGAACTGCTCATAACGCCTTGTAAGACAAATGTTGAAGATAAATGTTGAAGGTCCAATACACACTTAAAAAAATGATGGTAATATTACATCTGGAAATTGTTATATTTTTTTATGTCAGAAAAAAAGGAAACTTCTCCTTTAAATGTTTGTAAATTTACCACTTTTTTGTTGTTTTGCCACGTTTCCAGTTTAAATTGAGTTAATATTAAATTTATATATTGTTAAGGGAGCGTTCTTTTATTACGTAACGCAGTAGGGGGAGGGGGTCGGAGGCCGTGTTACGCTCCATACAAAATTTTTAAAATTTGTATGGAAATTTTGTTACGAGGGGGGGGGGGAGGGGGTCTAAAAGTCCGATTTTTCGCGTTACGTAATAAAAGAACGCTCCCTAACTGTGTAAACAAGTGCGTCCATCCCGGGAATTCCCGGGACAAAATTCCCGAGATTTTTCCAAAACCGGAAATTCCGAATCCCGGGATTTGTTTTTATTTTGTCCCGGGAATTGACGAAATTGGAAAAAAATATCAAATTTTGGTCTGGAAATTCGGGTTTTTTTGTGGAAATAAATGAACAACGATAAGATATTAATATTAAGCATATATCCATATTTTAAAGGTCCGTTATGCTTTTGTGTTTCACATGTTTATAGAACCTTTAAAAAAACTCTATATATCAGCATTAATTAGACTAAGAAAGGAAAATTGTTAAAAATGAATCAATCCGGAAAATGCCTAGCGAATTGAATATTTTCTGATTAATTTTATTATTTTTTTAATTACTTTTCATGATTTTAAATTAAACAAATAACATTTTAAATTATTTTTCATGAAACATCTTTGGCAAATCATGACAAATGTATCGAATCAATGCACCTGCTTAGCTGTTTTTTTTGCATAATGTTTTGATTTTTTTTATTGATTTCGGTTAAAACAGGAATAGATGAAAACAATTAGTACACCGATCTACAAATTAATTGCTTTAAAATCTCCTGAACATATTTATACTGTAGTCCCATTTTTCCTCAGTTGGCGGTAGTGATTTAAGATAATTTGTAAATTATTTTTTATATAAAACATGGACTTATCTAAAAAAAAACTTATCTAAAATTTAAAATCGGCATGTTTAATTTTGTTTGCTGTCTTTTTATTTGTTATTTTAAACTGGGTGATGAAAAGAGAGAATGTGTAACGTGATTTTCGAATGATCCCACTTTGTTTACATCTACAAAGTAGGAGGCTGTTCAAGCTCAAGCATGACTTTTCTTACTGGTATATGACCTTTTTTTTATTATCAGTAGTATGTGTTTTATTTTGTCCAGTTTTTGTCATTTTTTGCTGGAAAATTGTGTGTGTTTTGAAGTTTCTATTGGTTAGAAGGGGTTTTTCTTTTTTACGGGTGACGAAAAATTGCGGCGAGAAGGCCATTCTGCGATGTCAAAGATAAATTCCTTGGCTGATTTTGGAATCCTGCAGCTCTTCCTGGTCCAGCTATTAAACATCACTAATTCTAGCGAAGCTGATTCAACAAACAGATAAGATTTTCACTAAACCAGTTGGTTTTTAAACGGAATCAAACAATAAAGACAGCTTCTGGATGAATACTACCGCATCGACTCCATAAACAACTTCCATTCATAATTATAAAATTGACGATCTCGCCTTTAGCTTTCTTAAGATTTCTTGACTTCAACTCCAGGTCCTCAAAAGTTATACATTTTTCATTCCAGCAAAAAAAAAACAACTTTTGGCTAACAGTAAATTGGTTCCACTTTGACAGTTCAAAATTGAGGCCGTTTTGCGAACCACTTTTCAGCACTCAGATTTTAAACATTTAAAAAGTTGAAAAGAATTCTTGTCATGCCATATAAAAATAATCAATAGTATGTATTTATAAGAGACTTATTTCATTTTACACTCAATTCCCGGTGGTTGGTCACTTTTTCGTTTGACACTTTTTTAGTTTGTACCCCGTTGGTTGGTCAAAGTCAAACTAAAAAGTGACGAACTGTCACATTTTACAGGGTGCTCACGCACACTATCAAAACAAACGTTTGGTAGTGTGTGTGAACGCCGTGTAAAAGGGGTGTCAAACTAAAACGCGACCCCGTTCGTTTGACAACAGTTGGTGTCAAACCATCGGGGTTTGAGTGTAATCACATTAAATAAGCAATTAGATAAGAAACCAAAGCACAACAAAGAACAAACAAAAAACCTTATAAAACTTCTATGCTTTGTTTAGATTGAAGTGAAGTGAAGGGAAAATTGGACGCCCTATGTAAACCAAATTTGCATTTTTTCGCTTTTTGAGTGCACCGCAAAAAAAGTAGTAATCCAGCTGCGTATAAAAGACCTGTAATATTACAACCTGCAATATGTAGCACATCAGCATGGAAAACCTACTTGGCCGAAATTTCAAGCTAATAAATGCGTTTATCTTTTCCATTATTCAACGGTTTGATGGCCGAACGGGCTAAGGCGCCAGTCGCTACTATTGGTGCTGGGTTTGATTCCGGTCGGCTTGCAATCGGCTTTTTTGTGTTTTTCGTAAATTGTACATGCAGATGTTACATACTAAGTGTCTTTTTCACAAAGATTTCAAGATTCAAGTTTCCGTCAAAAGCCAACTGTAGTGAAATTGCTTCTCGCGATATTCCATTGAAATCCACATTGAACATCATGAATATGGCCACTGTTATTGACGTTTTATTCTCCCCAGTTTGCAGCACCATCAAACCATGTCCCCACACTGGCATATGTGGGGCTGTAATCCTTAAACGAACGCGCGTGGCAGCGTAAAATTAATTGGTTACAGTTCGCACCCGTTCGTCAAACTTTTTTTTTTTTTGTCTTTCCGTTCTGGAATGGCTTCCCGACCATATTTCCACGAGAAACAGTGCAATTTCAGTAGCAAAAAAAAAAAGCGTCATCATCCAATAATGATGGCAAGCCCTATTGGTGATGTAATTTTACTCCTGTTCTCTGTCATTTTTGATGTCGCAGATTTCCGATCCGATTTGTCCCCGGTTGCAACAAGTTGGATTTTTTTTTGCGCAAATGGGTTTCACTGTGGTTGAGTCAACATGTTAATAATATTCATAGTAAAATACCGCATCCAATTGAAAATAAGTTTTATTCCTTAAGATCTACAGGTTCAATCATTCTGATTAATTCCAAGAATGGCATACTTTCTAATACAATTGCAACCATTCTATCCTGCAATCATTCCTACCTCAACGACTTCCACTGTCATCCGGACAATTCGAAGCTTCCCGCAAGCACTACAAATCCCACCGATGCCCTCGGGGGAGTTTCAATGTGCTGACCCGCGACCGTTCACGACTCCAACCGGACGACCTTTGATACGCGAATCAATCGCTCTGTTGGCCGGAAGATTTGCAACATCCGGACCAGCCGATATTGTTATGGCAATGGCAGCTTCCTCCCCCCGAAGGGATGGACCTCCAGAAGACATTTATTGCTTTTATTGACGCACATAAAATGTGAAGCTTGTAACTTGTACATGTGATCCGGGGGTTGTCCTTCCTCAAATCCAGTGGAGTGCACCTTGAGGAGGGATGCGTTGCACTGCTGAACTGGTACACTGGTCACAGACAAGCGGAGCTCAATTTGAATTGTTTTTTTTTGATGGCATCACTGCCATCTAGTGAGCAAATCAACAAACTTGATCTGTCAAATGTTTAGGAAAACCTTATTTAAATTTAATAAAATAGAATGAAATATCTGCGAATCTGTGCCGAACCACATGACACAGACAAAACTTCATATTGGGTTCATTTCGAATTCGGAGCACACTTTCGTCATCTTGCAAAGGCCGGGCCAAGATCCGTAACAGCATCAATACGGCAGATGTGCGTGTGGACGGCGTAGTGTATATTTGTACATGCGGATTCCAGGATTCATGGAACCGGGTTCGATTTATTGCTACAATAATGAAGTCATGAAGTCACTTGGTTTATGTCGCGTAAGGGGTTAAAATTGGGGCAAATGTCGATTTTTTGTGGCAAATTATTGTACGATCAGTTCCTAGCTGGACTCGGTCGCTGGAAACGACCGGCGACTCAACGACCGACGAAATAGGCGGCGGGCCAGATGCGGGCATAAAAATGTCAAAATATTGTCCCCCCTCACTTCGTCTCACCATCCAGCTGCAGCTTTGTTGACAAACAAACGGAGCACACGGTCACATGATGCCAGATCGAGCCAGAATTAGGGGTGATCATGTGATTAAAAATGAAAGTTTTTTCAAGAAAAATAATATTTTTTCCAATCGAATAAAAAAAATGCGAGCATGTTCAAACAATTATTCCTGATGTCGGAGAAGTGATAAAAAAGCAAAATTAATATCCATAATTTTTCTACTAATTGAGTTTTTTCACTTCAACTGAGAACCCCTAGGTCTATTCACGACCGTTTCCACGGTTTCCGCGAGAAGATGCCAGAAAATCCAGCTACGAGCTAAATCCACAATAGCTTGGAAATTGATATTTTTACTTGAGTACATTCACTCCGTTTCGCAATCAATGATGTCCTTACCCGGGCAGACGGTAATAACAAAATTAATAATATTTCAATAACAAATCCTGTTAAAATAACAAAAAGTGTTATTATTTTATCCTGAAGTTCAACTTCAAGAATAAAAAAATAATAACAGTTTCTGATAAAATAACAAAATTTGGTATTGAAGTGATATTATATTGAAAATGTTTAATAACACGCTAAAAAGAGGAAATGTTATACATTCCAAAAACTCTCCTAATAACAAAATTTGTTATTCGTTCGGTATACTGACCTGGGTGCTGAAAAGACAGAATGCGTAACGTGATTTCCGAATGATCCCTACTGCTCTTCACTAATACAACTGCACTACAGCTGTAAACATAAACAAAGTAGAAGGCTAGGTTTAAGCTCAAGCGTGACATATTTTTTGCTGCTGAAGTGACTTGTTTTGAAACATTTTGGATCTGTTGATTTTAATGTTTTCGCTGAAAAATTAAGTGATTTGCGCTTTTTTTGTTTGTAGACTTAATTATGGGCGGCCAAAAGAGTCAATCTTTGTTTTCCACGTGACGAACAATTGCGTCAGAAGTGGGTGAAATTTTATGAATCTGAAGAGCAACCGAATGGAAGTTCCGTGATTTTGTATCATTAAAGCGCAGTGATAATGTCGGAGTAAGCTTATTCAATATTATTTAGCTGGTGCCATTTATAGCTATTGATAATTCATCGCTAACATTTCAAAAAACCTTATAGGTTTTGCGTGAGACATAGCGCTTATTTAAATGTTAGCGACAAATTATGCCAATCTCAATTCCAACCCTCTTCTAAAAATTTGTTGACTTCGAATACCTCAAAAGCTCGACGCCCTCGACTTTTTTATTCCTGAAAAAAATAAATCATAGATCGATTACAATACTTGCCACTTCTTGGTATCAATTTTCAAACAGTAAATTGGTTCCGCTTTGACAGTTCTAAATTGAGGCCGCTTTGCGGACAACTATTCTGCACCCAGATACTGACTTAGAAATAAAATTAAGATAAATCGCACAAATGGAAAAGTTTCTAAGTGTCCATAACACAATCTGTTATTATTTTTTCTTTTGTTAAATATGTTTAGATCTTTGGTATAATTTTGTCCCATTTCGTCGGGGTCATTATTTTGGTCATGAAATGGGGTCCTTAAGCTAAAATTATTCTAAAAAGTTGAAATTTTGATAGTTGATTTTTTTAATTATTTGATATACCCCCTAAGGGACTTTGCTAGAATTGGCTAGAACTATGGGATAATTTTTACCAATTTCCTCGGGGTCATTATTTTGGCCATGAAATGGGGTCCTTAAGCTAAAATTATTCTGAAAAGTTGAAATTTTGAGAGTTGATTTTTTTTTATTATTTGATATACCCCCTAAGGGACTTTGCTAAAATTGGCTAGAACTATGGGATATTTTTTACCAATTTCGTCGGGTTCATTATTTTGGCCATGAAATGGGGTCCTTAAGCTAAAATTATTCTAAAAAGTTGAAATTTTGAAAGTTGATTTTTTAAATTATTTGATATACCCCCTAAGGGACTTTGCTAAAGTTGGCTAAAACTATGGGATAATTTTGACCAATTTCGTTGGGGTCATTATTTTGGCCATGAAATGAGGTCCTTAAGCTAAAATGATTCTAAAAAGTTGAAATTTTGAGAGTTGATTTTTTTAATTATTTGATATACCCCCTAAGGGACTTTGCTAAAATTGGCTAGAACTATGGGATAATTTTGACCAATTTCGTCGGGGTCATTATTTTGGCCATGAAATAGGGTCCTTAAGCTAAAATTATTCTAAAAAGTTGAAATTTTGAGAGTTGATTTTTTTTAATTATTTGATATACCCCCTAAGGGACTTTGCTAAAATTGGCTAGAATTATGGGATAATTTTGACCAATTTCGTCGGGGTCATTATTTTGGCCATGAAATGGGGTCCTTAAGCTAAAATTATTCTGAAAAGTTGAAATTTTGAGAGTTGATTTTTTTAAATTATTTGATATACCCCCTAAGGGACTTTGCTAAAGTTGGCTAGAACTATGAAATAATTTGGACCAATTTTATTGGGGTCATTTATTTCACCATGTTTCAAGCTAAAATTAATCCGATAAAATTAACTTTTGAGAGTTCATTTTTTTTTAATTTTGTTATATTCCCTAACGGAATTGATTTATTTATTGAGAATTTTTGATGTGTGAATAACAAAAACTGTTATTATTTTCACAGAGCCAGGAAGTCGGAGCTGACGTTGAAGTTCGAGCTGAAGTGAGACCTCGGAGACTGCATCGGATTCAGCAAATTTTCAACAACTTTTACTTGGAGTCGGAATCTGTGAAGTCGGGAATTTTTAGAGAGCCCAAGTCATCGTTGACGTCATATCCGGCATCCAGAGTCGGAGTTGTCTTCAAAGTATGGATTCAAAGTCGCTTGGAGGTACCCGACTCTGCAGCCCTGACTAGTACAAAGGAGTTATGGCAATTGCAGGTTTATTTGCAAATGGCAAATAAATCAAAATAATAACTTTTTTTGTTATGGAGATGGATACCAGTTCAATAACATTTTTTGTTATTATGCTGCTCCACCTCTCCGCACAAAATAACAAATCTTGTTATTTCTTCATGATTCCTTGTGTGTTATTGGTTTGTTATTGCAATAACAACATAATAACAGTTTAAGTTATTCTTCGAACAAATCTTTGTTATTGATTTTTGTTATTTTAACAACTAATCCGATCATCCCAATAACATATTTCGATCTTCTCACAATATCAAAAACTGACCTTCCCAAGTTATTTCCGTCTGCTCGGGTAGTCCTAACTCCTTAATGTTGTGCAAATCTAGAATATTGTGAAATTTTGCGCTTGATGTGTGTCTTTAGTTTTTAGTCCACCCACACACCATTTATAACATTCTCAAAATACTTGTTATCCTATTCAAAGCTTCACAATATCATCGCCCTCTACAATAGCCTTTCTCACTCTTCGGTAAAGTGCAACAGAAGTGCGAATCTCACACCAGAACCGGCTTCAGCAACTAAACACTTCCCTTCCCCTTGACTATACCATCAGCTCAACCGTTCGACTCAAACCGAGGCGTTAATTGTAAATGAAACACATAAAATTGCACTGCTCGCTTCATCATCAGGATTCGCAGCATCGCGAACATGTCCGTCGTTGGATCCCGTCTTCTATTGGGTTGATTAGGGTGGCTCCAGATCTAGAACTCGCGAATGTTTGCTGTTTGGCTACCATTGCAGTTTGCACATTTGACGCACTCGGTTTGATGACAACCCTAAATACCTCCAACGATACTGCTAGAACAGCGATGAGTATCGTTAAACTACGTCGTATCGAAATCAGTGGTGTTATATTTAGCAGAACTACTGTATCAGCACCCCCTTCACTGGAAAATGGTGCAGTTTTTCATCACGTATCAAATCGCTACACACTCACAAAGCTATCCCCATCTCCAACTCAACACTCACTAGCCGCTGGTTCGTCCTCATTTTCTCGTCCCAGCGTCACACATTTCATGTTGCAGTTTTCTATTGTTTTAACTTTATTTTATATCCGGAACGTGTCAGCAAACATTTGCCCAGTTTCACCGGCGAGAGAGAGAGAGAGAGTTCGGTCCAGTCACAGTTCTGCTAACGAAGTTTGAAGCTGGGAATAGTGAAGGGGGTCGTCCGAAAATGACGTGATGAGCATAACAAAATCTCCTAGAATGACGACTTGATGGCATTTAGTTTAGAAAATAGCTTGAAAAAAATGCTAAAAGCTCTCAAATTTCAAATAATCAAAATTAACCTCTCAAAACAAGCAGGATTTAACGGAATTTACGGACGACACCACGCGCCTCGTTCATCATACGGGGAAGTTTAGCACTGATTGGTGCTCACGGGGTACCCCGATTTCGTGAATTGCACGGCCAACAACGGTGTGACACGGTGGCGTCGAACCGGCGTGAGCAATAAACCGCACAATTTGAATAGGCAGTGTTGCTAGTTTGACAGAGTTTTTTTAAATTTTGTTTATTGTGACGAAAGGTGTTATTTCGTAATTTTTCAGATTTTTTTAATTTTTGTTATATTTGTAATTTTAGTAATTATTTTAATATTTTTTGTTTATTATTTAATTTATGTATTTTATGTAATTTTTGTAATTTTTGTAATTTTTGTAATTTTTGTAATTTTTGTAATTTTTGTAATTTTTGTAATTTTTGTAATTTTTGTAATTTTTGTAATTTTTGTAATTTTTGTAATTTTTGTAATTTTTGTAATTTTTGTAATTTTGTAATTTTGTAATTTTTGTAATTTTGTAATTTTGTAATTTTGTAATTTTGTAATTTTTGTAATTTTGTAATTTTTGTATTTTTGTTATTTTTGTAATTTTTGGAATTTTTGTAATTTTGTAATTTTGTAATTTTGTAATTTTGTAATTTTGTAATTTTTGTAATTTTTGTAATTTTGTAATTTTGTAATTTTTGTAATTTTTGTAATTTTTGTAATTTTTGTAATTTTGTAATTTTGTAATTTTTGTAATTTTGTAATTTTGTAATTTTTGTAATTTTGTAATTTTTGTAATTTTGTAATTTTTGTAATTTTGTAATTTTTGTAATTTTGTAATTTTGTAATTTTGTAATTTTTGTAGTTTTTGTAATTTTGTAATTTTGTAATTTTTGTAATTTTGTAATTTTTGTAATTTTTGTAATTTTGTAATTTTTGTAATTTTTGTAATTTTTGTAATTTTGTAATTTTGTAATTTTGTAATTTTATAATTTTGTAATTTTGTAATTTTTGTAATTTTGTAATTTTTGTAATTTTTGTAATTTTAGTAATTTTTGTAATTTTTGTAATTTTTGTAATTTTGTAATTTTTGTAATTTTTGTAATTTTGTAATTTTGTAATTTTGTAATTTTTGTAATTTTGTAATTTTTGTAATTTTGTAATTTTGTAATTTTGTAATTTTGTAATTTTTGTAATTTTTGTAATTTTTGCAATTTTGCAATTTTGTAATTTTGTAATTTTTGTAATTTTGTAATTTTTGTCATTTTTGCAATTTTTGCAATTTTGCAATTTTGCAATTTTGCAATTTTGCAATTTTGCAATTTTGCAATTTTGCAATTTTCGCAATTTTGCAATTTTTGCAATTTTGCAATTTCTGCAATTTTGCAATTTCTGCAATTTTGTAATTTTGTCATTTTTGTCATTTTTGTCATTTTTGTAATTTTGTCATTTTTGTCATTTTGTCATTTTTGTCATTTTTGTCATTTTTGTCATTTTTGTCATTTTTGTCATTTTTGTCATTTTTGTCATTTTTGTCATTTTTGTCATTTTTGTCATTTTTGTCATTTTTGTCATTTTTGTCATTTTTGTCATTTTTGTCATTTTTGTCATTTTTGTTCTATTTTTCACACTTGAGAAATCACAAAAACTGGCATCACTGCCAGCCAGCTGCTGTCAATCTGCCGTGTTCAGTTCCCGCTAGTCGTGGGTCGTTGTTGCGGTTTGCAGATTGCTTTGAAACAGAAAGGGAAGTGTTTCCTGGTGCTGCCCCACTCTGGAATGTGTTTAATGTTTTTAAGGCCCAACCGCGCACACTGTTTGTGCACTCACAGCAGTGTTGGCAGATGAGTAGATGAGAGGAGCCTCGTGCTTTTATTATTATATAACTCATTTTAGTTTTAGAGGCGAGAACGAGTGGCTTCCGGTTTCCGGCTTTTCAGTATAAAGGGGTAGAGTATGGTGGGGTGACTTTGAACATTTTTCTAGCAGAAAAATAAATAAAAAATAAATTAAAAAATTTGAAATTTTTGAAAGAATGTTTTCAACCAAAGTTACTTCTTTTCACGGTTACACCAAACAAGCTAAACATGTCCTCAATTCCTTAACTGCTGCTCTGTCGAACACGTGGTTGCTCACGATTAAAAGCAATAAACGGGCTACAAACGGGCTACAAACGGGCTCTGTGTGCTAGGCGGGAAAGCCACGTGACGTGATTTGGTGGCTTATTTTGCCTTGAAAATCTGATGGTGACAAATATGATGCAAATGCATCCGTCTTTTCCTGGGCAAAAAGTAAGAAGAGATGTCAGTCGTTTTCCCCTGGTGGGATTTTTCACTTTTCTTGAGCAAAGGTGCCGAACGACACGTTGTCTTCGTGAATATGTTTAGCTTTTTTGTGGTTGCAGGGGTGCTTAAAGTTTGAAGAAATTTTTGTTTAAGTATTTTAATTAGCTTTTGGTACGGTATGTCCACGCATCTTCCATCCCGTGTAAATTCTGTATTTTTTATGCGTTCACAAAAACTGTTTCTGTGGCTAATGCAACGCAGTAGGCCTGGCCACTTTAATTTGTGTAGTGCTTCAAACCTTAATATTGACAAGAAAGGACTTGGGGTGTAATCTAACCTCAAGTTCTTTCATGTTGCTTTCTTCGGACTGGCTACACTTGTGTTCGATTAGATAAGATTAGACTAAATTAGATTAGATTTAGAGCGTCAAATTTCCCGGGGTTACAAAATTCCCGGGAAACGGGAAATTTTCAACAAATTTCCCGGGAAATCCCGGGAATTCCCGGGAAATTTGAAATTTAATGAAAATTATTCTAATCCTGTTTCTGATTAATCTTTTGCAATGAAATTGTATAGAACAGCAACTTTAATGGTCAAAATGAGTGTGAGGATCAATTAATGGCTTAACTGCTTGTAAAAAATCATGCAACTTTGAGAAAATATATAAACTTCCTAATTTTGAAATCTTTCAAATCGTCCCAAATGAAAGAAAATATTATTAGTATTTTTGTTGAGAAGGATTTTTTTAAATCAAATTTGGACAGTGAAAATCTATGCTCCACAACCATAAAATTGCTTTTAAATTTGTCTCAGTGACAAATTAATTTGATAAAGTTAAAATAAAAAACCAAAAAATTCAACTTATGCATAAATAAATAATCATTGAATTTACATTAAAAATCTAATTTCTAGCGCTTTTTAACTTGAAACACTATTTTTTAACTTGAAAATTTTATAGGAAGTTGTTTTTAATGGTGTTTTATGGTTTTATGATATGACTTTAGTTAAATGGTATTCAGCCTAATAAATCAATTAGATCAAAATAATTTTGAGCATTCAAAAATGGTTGAAATTCAACAATATTTTTCCATATACAGTATGTAAAAAAAGTATTTACACCCCTTGGGCACTATGCACATTTTGTGATGAAACATGTAAAAAATTTAAAGTTTGACAGGAACCTAGTACTACGTTTTGTTCAGAAACTCATGCCAAACATTTTACTACAAAGCTCATGAAAAGATGATTTCTATAAAAGTTATATAACAAATACTATTACGAAAATAAAAAGGTGCAAAAAGTTTGTACACCTTTCGAAAAATTAACATAAATAATGTTATTTGTTGACAAATCACCATAAATCCAGTCTCCCAACTCCAAATAGGCATCCTTGACTGATTAAAAGAAGAATTTGGATTGAATATAAAGTTTACTAACTACTTAGTATAAAAGTTTATATAACTCTGGAAATTCTATATAAAACTTATCTAAACCTAATTTTGCAAACTTTTAATTCAACTAAATGTCAATATATTACCATATAATTGCTAAATAAACATTTTGGAGTGGGTATAACACCGTTTTGGGGTATTTGTATCGATAGAATAGATTTTTCGTTGAAATTTCGTACCAACCCGGAATTACGTCGTAGGAAAATCCGCCGGCATCGAAACGGTCCACGATTCACAAGTCAACCTATGTGGAATCGGAAAGGGCATAAAATTTCCGATCTTTTGATAC
Source organism: Culex quinquefasciatus (assembly GCF_015732765.1). NCBI lineage: Eukaryota > Metazoa > Arthropoda > Insecta > Diptera > Culicidae > Culex > Culex quinquefasciatus. Next base: position 109,220,740 of record NC_051861.1, read on the forward strand.
CCAAACATCTAGGTTTTCTTTAAAACCTACGTTTTAAAATACCTAAGCAAAAATGTTGTTATGGTTTCGTTTGAGCAACCTGCCAAAAATGTATGGAATTTCGTAATTTTGTTCTCGTGGATCAAACTTACTTTTTGCCCAGGTATTCAAAAACGTAGGTTTTAAAGAAAACCTAGATGTTTGGGTATCAAAAGATCGGAAATTTTATGCCCTTTCCGATTCCACATAGGTTGACTTGTGAATCGTGGACCGGTTCGGATGCAGGCGGATTTTCCTACGACGTAATTCCGGGTTGGTACGAAATTCCAACGAAAAATCTATTCTATCGATACAAATACCCCAAAACGGTGTTATACCCACTCCAAAATGTTTATTTAGCAATTATATGGTAATATATTGACATTTAGTTGAATTAAAAGTTTGCAAAATTAAGTTTAGATAAGTTTTATATAGAATTTCCAGAGTTATATAAACTTTTATACTAAGTAGTTAGTAAACTTTATATTCAATCCAAATTCTTTTTTTAATCAGTCAAGGATGCTTATTTGGAGTTGGGAGACTGGATTTATGGTGATTTGTCAACAAATAACATTATTTATGTTAATTTTTCGAAAGGTGTACATACTTTTTTTGCACCTTTTTTATTTTCGTAATAGTATTTGTTATATAACTTTTTATAGAAATCATCTTTTCATGAGCTTTTTGTAGTAAAATGTTTGGCATGAGTTTCTGAACAAAACGTAGTACTAGGTTCCTGTCAAACTTTAAATTTTTTACATGTTTCATCACAAAATGTGCATAGTGCCCAAGGGGTGTAAATACTTTTTTTACATACTGTATAACGTGCTTCATAAATTTATAACTTCAATCTGTAATTTCTCGAATACTTTGAAACAAATCCTTCTTACACAAACCTTTTTTAAAAATTTAATTATATCAGTTCAATTTTCATCCAACATTTTCATGGTAAAAAAGAGTCAAACAAATCTCAATGTTGATCTTGGCCAGAAGATGTAAATATCTTATTTTTTTATTTTAAGATATTTACATCTTCTGGCCAAGATCAACATTGAGATTTGTTTGACTCTTTACCATGAAAATGTTGATGAAAATTGAACTGATATAATTAAATTTTAAAAGTTTGTTTGTAAGAAATTACAGATTGAAGTTATACATGTGTGTATTTACTTGGGCACTATGCACATTTTGTGATGAAACATGTAAAAGTTTGACAGGAACCTAGTACACGTTTTGTTCAGAAACTCATTTTACTAAAAAGCTCATGAAAAGATGATAAAAGTTATATAACAAATACTATTACGAAAATAAAGGTGCAAAAGTATGTACACCTTCGAAAATTAACATAAATAATGTTATTTGTTGACAAATCACCATAAATCCAGTCTCCCAACTCCAAATAAGCATCCTTGACTGATTAAAAGAATTTGATTGAATATAAAGTTTACTAACTACTTAGTATAAAAGTTTATATAACTCTGAAATTCTATATAAAACTTATCTAAACTTAATTTTGCAAACTTTTAATTCAACTAAATGTCAATATATTACCATATAATTGCTAAATAAACATTTTGGAGTGGGTATAACACCGTATTTGTATCGATAGAATAGATTTTCGTTGAATTTCGTACCAACCCGGAATTACGTCGTAGGAAAATCCGCCTGCATCCGAACCGGTCCACGATTCACAAGTCAACCTATGTGGAATCGGAAAGGGCATAAAATTTCCGATCTTTGATACCCAAACATCTAGGTTTTCTTTAAAACCTACGTTTTTGAATACCTGGGCAAAAAGTAAGTTTGATCCACGAGAACAAAAATTACGAAATTCCATACATTTTTGGCAGGTTGCTCAAACGAAACCATAACAACATTTTTGCTTAGGTATTTTAAAACGTAGGTTTTAAAGAAAACCTAGATGTTTGGGTATCAAAAGATCGGAAATTTTATGCCCTTTCCGATTCCACATAGGTTGACTTGTGAATCGTGGACCGTTTCGGATGCCGGCGGATTTTCCTACGACGTAATTCCGGGTTGGTACGAAATTTCAACGAAAAATCTATTCTATCGATACAAATACCCCCAAAACGGTGTTATACCCACTCCAAAATGTTTATTTAGCAATTATATGGTAATATATTGACATTTAGTTGAATTAAAAGTTTGCAAAATTAGGTTTAGATAAGTTTTATATAGAATTTCCAGAGTTATATAAACTTTTATACTAAGTAGTTAGTAAACTTTATATTCAATCCAAATTCTTCTTTTAATCAGTCAAGGATGCCTATTTGGAGTTGGGAGACTGGATTTATGGTGATTTGTCAACAAATAACATTATTTATGTTAATTTTTCGAAAGGTGTACAAACTTTTTTTGCACCTTTTTATTTTCGTAATAGTATTTGTTATATAACTTTTATAGAAATCATCTTTTCATGAGCTTTTGTAGTAAAATGTTTGGCATGAGTTTCTGAACAAAACGTAGTACTAGGTTCCTGTCAAACTTTAAATTTTTACATGTTTCATCACAAATGTGCATAGTGCCCAAGGGGTGTAAATACTTTTACATACTGTATAACGTGCTTCATAAATTTATAACTTCAATCTGTAATTTCTCGAATACTTTGAAACAAATCCTTCTTACACAAACCTTTTTTAAAAATTTAATTATATCAGTTCAATTTTCATCCAACATTTTCATGGTAAAAAAGAGTCAAACAAATCTCAATGTTGATCTTGGCCAGAAGATGTAAATATCTTATTTTTTTATTTTAAGATATTTACATCTTCTGGCCAAGATCAACATTGAGATTTGTTTGACTCTTTTTTACCATGAAAATGTTGGATGAAATATTACAAAAAAAAAAAACATTAAAAAAGGCTGTCAAAAATAAAATAGTTTATATTCATTCCATAACAGCGTAAGTTTTGTTGTCCAACATATAAGCAAACAATATTCCTAGTGGCGAATGCTTCAGAAATAAATATTATCTGAATTAAACCTTGACATGAAATTTACAGACAAGCTGATTAGTTAATTTGAACAGTAGATGGAAATAAAAAAAATCAATTCTCCAATTATTATTTTTTGTATAATTTCAAAACATTGGTTCCAAAAAAGTAGGAAAATGTATACTTCTGCTTGTATTTCGGGAATTCCCGGGAAATTTACAAATTTCCCGGGAAACGGGAATTATTTTTTTCCTGGGACGGGAAATTGTACGCTCTAATTAGATTAGATTAGATTATATTGGAATTGGAATTTGAATTGGAATTGAAAATGGAATTGGAAGTGGAATTGGAATTGGAATTGGAAGAGGAATTGGAAGTGGAATTGCAATTGGAACTGGAATTGGAATTTAAAATGGAATTGGAAGTGGAATTAGAAGAGGAATTGGAATTGAAAATGGAATTGGAATTGGAAGTGGAACTGGAATTTCAAATGAAAATGGAAGTGGAATTGGAATTAGAATTGAAAATGGAAGTGGAATTGGAATTGGAATTCGAATAAAAATTGGAATTTAAAATGGAATTAGAAGTGGAATTAGATGAGGAATTGGAATTAAAAGTGGAATTGGAATTGAAAATGGAATTGGAAGAAGAATTGGAATTGTAATTTGAAGTAGAATTGGAGTTAGAATTGGAAATGGAATTGGAATTGGAATTTTGAATGGAATTGGAATTGGCATTGGAATTGGAATTGGCATTGGAATTGGAATTGGCATTGGAATTGGAATTGGAATTGGAATTGAAAATGGAATTGGAAGTGGAAGTGGAATTGGAATTGGAATTGGAAATGGAAATGGAAATGGAATTGGAATTGGAATTGTAATTGAAATTGGCATTGGAATTGGAATTGGAATTGGAATTGGAATTGGAATTGGAATTGGAAGTGGAATTGGCATTGGAATTTAAAATGGAATTGGAAGTGGAATTAGAAGAGGAATTGGAATTGAAAATGGAATTGGAATTGGAAGTGGAATTGGAATTGGAAGTGGAATTGGAATTTCAAATGAAAATGGAAGTGGAATTGGAATAAGAATTGAAAATGGAAGTGGAATTGGAATTGGAATTCGAATTAAAATTGGAATTTAAAATGGAATTGGAAGTGGAATTGGAATTGGAATTGGAATTGGAAGTGGAATTGGAGTTGGAATTGGAATTGGAATTGGAATTGGAATTGGAATCGGAATTGGAAGTGGAATTGGCATTGGAATTTAAAATGGAATTGGAAGTGGAATTAGAAGAGGAATTGGAATTGAAAATGGAATTGGAATTGGAAGTGGAATTGGAATAGGAAGTGGAATTGGAATTTCAAATGAAAATGGAAGTGGAATTGGAATTAGAATTGAAAATGGAAGTGGAATTGGAATTGGAATTCGAATTAAAATTGGAATTTAAAATGGAATTGGAAGTGGAATTGGAATTGGAATTAAAATTGGAATTAAAATTGGAATTTAAAATGGAATTGGAAGTGGAATTAGAAGAGGAATTAGAAGAGGAATTGGAATTGAAAGTGGAATTGGAATCGGAACTGGAATTGAAAATGGAATTGGAAGTGGAATTGGAAGAAGAATTGGAAGTGGAATTGGAAGTAGAATTGGAGTTAAAATTGGAAATGGAATTTTAATTGGAATTGAAAATGGAATTGGAATTGGAATTGGAATTGGAATTGGAATTGGAATTGGAATTGGAAGTGGAATTGGCATTGGAATTGGAATTGGAATTGGAAGTGGAATTGGCATTGGAATCGGAGTTAGAAGAGGAATTGGAATTGGAATTGGAATTGGAATTGGAATTGGAATTGGAATTGGAAATGGAATTCGAATTGGAACTGGACTTAAAATTGGAATTGGAATTGGAATTGTGAATAAGAATTGTGGTTGGGATTGAATTGTCATATTTTTTTCTTTTTAAAAAAGTTATGCTTGAGAACCCCTGTTCCAAATCGTCGCTAATGCATGCGTAGACATCCATAAAAATTTGAATTTTTATGCCCTCTCTTACCTGATTTGTACTAACTCCCTCGCACTGATTCGCACTCATAAAACTTCAGGCCGTTTCCTCCTATATGTACAATCCTTACCTTTTTGCATACATCTTGGCGCTGGCGTTGAAAAACAGTGTCACACATTGGTATCAACCTCTCTCTCCAAAATCCCTTGGAGATTCAGCCCAACAGCTGCATCAAATCACTCACTTTCCTTGCTGGAGAACCTTGGAAGGAAAAGTCCTAAAAGTCCCTCTTCCTTAGAGAGGCAAGATTTTGTGTTTTTTTTTCGTTGAGGCGCAACGAAAATTTATTATCTCTCGCTAGATTTTTGGTTTCTTGTTCAAGGGAGGATGTCGAAAAACTCCTTCTCCAGAATGGATTTGATTTTATGAGCACGTGTCTACAGTTTTTGGGCTTATTTTTGCTTGTTGGACTGAGCAGTGTGGCAAGAGTTATTACTGGAGTTTTTGTTCTAGGTTAAGGGGAGACACTGAAGGAGTTTGAAGATCTTGTCAATAAAGTTTTTTTAAAGTGATCAATTTCAATGTAGTTGTTAAATAAAAAATAACATTGCGATTTTTTAAATCATAGAATTTTTAATAAAAATTCAAAAAAAAAAACTCTAACAGTGCATATTCTGAAATGGCCAAACTGGAATGAATTTTTCGTCGGAAAACATGCGCTTGAAAACATGTGTTGCAATTTTCCGGCTCCAACTTTTTGGAGCCGAAAATTTCCCACCACAGTTGTGCATTGGCGCTAAAATTGAAGCTTCGTGCAGACCTTGGGACTTGGAAGGGGGAGGCATGTGAATCATGTTTAATTAGTTGAATAAGTTTGAAACTTTCAATCTCAGTCAAGTCTTGCTTGAGTCTATTTTTCTGATTTTTCGAACAATTTCAAAAAAATATCGTGATTTTATGAAATTGATATTCAACCTAACTGGTACAAATTCTCCACATCGCCTTAAACGAATATCAATAATTCATAGCTAATTTGCGGACCACTTCTTCATCGCAGCTCTCCAAAAGCCAAATCGTCCACTTTACGACCGCCAAATTGTCCTGACAGCCAATAAACCATTTATTGGAGAAGATACCACACACACACACTTAATCCGCCGTTATTGACTTCAGCCAAAAATCGTGGCCCGAACAGGGAGGTCAAACCCGTGTCGTTAAACGCCGACGACAGCTTGAGCAAATCGGAAGGGGGAGCAGAGGGGCCTTAATTTAATGTAAGTGACGACACTCGTGCCGAAATTACATCGCGAGTTTGCTTTTCAAGGGGTAGTTGTAGGCCATGGAGACGTCGGGCAATGTCGTTTTGCCTTAAGGAGGTTAAATTTTAAGTATCTGCGTTTTCCCGGGAACCGGGATTTGAGTAGTTTGCAGTGAATTTTTTTGAAGATTTTTTTTGTGAATCAAATTCAGTCACTAAGTATGTAGAATAGCGTAGCTCACAGATATATGAAAAAGACTAAAGTGTTCAATTTCGAACGCCTTGATCGGAATTTTGTAGCATTATAGCCATATCGCTAGAAAATTCCGGTCGAGGCGTTCGAAATTGAACTCTTTTGTCTTTTTCATATATCCGTGAGCCACGCTAATGTAGAAGAAGCTTTTTGAAAATTATTTAAATAAGAAAAAAAAGAACCTGTATATGGCAAAATCAAGACAAAAAAAATAGTTGGGGATCTACACGGCGAAAATGAACGGAAAACCGTAATTATACCTTAACATTCGATATTTATTGCTGGAGATTGTTGAGGAAAAATAATGCGTTTAGTTTTATTTCCTTTTTAAAGTTATTTACAAATGTTATAAGTAGAGGATGACGATCCTCGGATTTAAAAAATTTCCCGGGAATCGAGAGGTGAATTTGGCAATTTCCTGGGAATCCCCGGGACCCGGGAATTTAATTTGTTTTGGTAAAATCATTGATTTATTGACATAAATTTAAAAGCATTTAAAAAAATGTTTATCATTTGTATAAATGTAATATCATTAAGTCATAATTACTCAACATAATGTAAGTTTAATATCTAAAAACCCATTTTTTTTATTTTGAGCAACTTTTGTTCTACGAAAAACTTTCCTTCTCTTGTTTTACGTTTTTCTTGTTTAATTTTTAGTATTTAATTCGCATTTATCTTGTTCATTTTATGTTTGTTTTTGGTAGTATTTGGCATTTTCTACCAGCTCCTATTGTTACATTTTGCCTTTTCAATTTTTTCATGATTTTACAGTCACTTTTTTAATTTTTTGCTTGTTTTCACATTTTGTCTTATAGAATGATACCATTATCATTTAAATTTAAGAAAAAATGTGTAGAGGCGTAGTCTGGAAAACTACAAAAATTACAGCATACCTCTTTATACTTAAAATATGGGAAATGTTAGTAAAAAACACAGCCTGAGTTGATCTCTAAAAAAATGTCAATTTTAAAACATTGACAAAATCACATAAAACAAGTCCAACTTTCAAGCCTAAAATATTCTAAAATTTAAAAAGTTTTTCTTTCCAGTGCTCTTAACATCAAAAATTGAACAATTCTACAAGCCTTATTTCAGATTTTGTATCTAATTTCAAATAAGGAATCAAATTCAAATGTTTATCAAAAATAAAGGTTTTTTTTAAATATATGAAAATGTTATTACTGTTTTCATTTTGATTTTGAAATAAGAATGCCGAATGCCCAACACCGTTTAATTTCTCATACAACAATTTTTAACTCATGTACCGTAAACCGGGGTGACTTTGATAGGTCAGATTTCTCCGCAAAATGAAGTGTACATATTAAATATGTACGGAATGGTATGGAATCCAACTGATTGTGGTAGAGAGGTGTTCAAAGTTGAAGAAGTTTACATACAATTCATTAAAAAATATAAGTTATTTAAGAGCGAGTTTTTCACCGATGTGAAACAGGTCGTATCGAGGTGCTCCGATTTGGATGAAACTTTCAGCGTTTGTTTGCCTATGCATGAGATGAACTCATGCCAAATATGAGCCCTCTACGACAAAGGGAAGTGGGGTAAAACGGGCATTGAAGTTTGAGGACCAAAACACATGAAAAATCTTAAAATTGCTCGCATTTCCGTAAAACTTCATCAATTCCAACTCTCTTAGATTCATTCGAAAGGTCTTTTGAAGCCCTTCAAAATGTGCTATAGACATCCAGGATTGGTTTGACTTTTTCTCATAGCTTTTGCAAATTACTGTTAAAAATTGATTTTTTTAAAACCTTAATAACTTTTGGCAACAGCCTCCAACACCCATACTCCCATAGGTCAAAAGTTAGGGAATTTCATGGACTACAAGCCTATGGTATTAACTTTTTGGCCAATCGCAGTTTTTCTCATAGTTTTTCGATTTTTCTAGAACAAACATTTTACAACGTTAGTTTTTGCCCTGTAGGCCTCCATAGCGGCACTTTTTGGTCTCAATTTTGTCATATTCGGAATCCTCGGTCAATTTCACGTAAGTTAGAAGTATTGGAGTTGTAATTTTGATTTAAAAAATAATTAAATAAAACATTTTTCAAAAAAGAAATAGATCTTATTTACCCTATGATCAATACGTCAAATGCTGTATCAAGTAGGCGAAAACTTGTTTACCCCTAATCCAACAAATTGTTAAAAAATATTTGAATTCATTCTAAATGGCATTTTTTCCAATCAAATTTACAACTCCAATACCTCAATCTAATGTAAAAATTTTCTGAGGATTCCGAATATGTCAAAATTGAGACCAAAAAGTGCCGCTATGGAGGCCTACAGAGCAAAAACTAACGTTGTAAAATGTTTGTTCTAGAAAAATCGAAAAACTATGAGAAAAACTGCGATTGGCCAAAAAGTTAATACCGTAGGCTTATAGTCCATGAAATTCCCTAACTTTTGACCTATGGGAGTATGGGTGTTGGAGGCTGTTGCCAAAAGTTATTAAGGTTTTAAAAAAATCAATTTTTACCAGTAATTTGCAAAAGCTATGAGAAAAAGTCAAACCAATCCTGGATGTCTATAGCACATTTTGAAGGGCTTCAAAAGACCTTTCGAATGAATCTAAGAGAGTTGGAATTGATGAAGTTTTACGGAAATACGAGCAATTTTAAGAATTTTCATGTGTTTTGGACCTCAAACTTCAATGCCCGTTTTACCCCACTTCCCTTTATCGTAGAGGGCTCATATTTGGCATGAGTTCATCTCATGCATAGACAAACAAACGCTGAAAGTTTCATCCAAATCGGAGCAACTCGATACGACCTCTAGAACAAACCGAGCAGAATCTACAAATACTGCCTCTTAACTAATATTAAAAAAAATGTTGATTAGAATTACTTTAGTATTCTTAAACTGTAATGATTTGTTGAATGAAAATGCGTTAAAATTTAAAAATGGAATTAATTTCCGGATACTTTGGTCGATTTCCCACCAGGAAAAGATAAAATTAGTATGTAAATATAAAATGAAATTAAAAAAAATCAAACTGAAAGGCATTTTCATTACAACAGATTTAATACAAAATATGAAAATAATTGATTTATCGATATTTTTTATAAACAAAACTTGTTTTAAAGAGTTAATGACCAAATTCCGGCTTTTTAACAAGTATTTCTTAATTAATTTTTTTTTTGATAAAAAGCAAGGTTGTTAACGATAAAATCATCGAGGTTCGATAACGATAACGATAGTTGTATCGTTATCGTTATTCCGATAATTCTATCGGTGACAATTTTATCGACAGTAACGGACGATAACATATAAAAAAACCGTTATTTGACAGTACTAAAATACCAAAATCGTTTGATACCCGTATTGCGAATTAGAAAATTTTAGTACTGTCACTGTGATTTTTTTTAGTATTTTTACTTTGAAATTTACCATATGATCAAAAAATATTTACTAAGAGGAAGCTTGAAACTTCAAAATGATTTGGTTGGTTTTCAGTCAATTTTAGAAATATATAAAATATAAGTTATCGTTCGTTATCGTCGATAAAATTGTCGCTGATAGATATATCGGAATAACAATAACGTTAACGATAGGTTATCGTTATCGTCCCAACGATAACTATAACCATTATCGTTATCGTTAGACGATAATATTATCGACGATAATTCTATCGATCGACATTGATTTTGTTCTTTCAAAGTATAGCAGCAACCCTAGTGTTGGTTCATTTGACGTAAAATTCAATTTGAACACTTTTTAAATCCGGGACCGTGGTGTAGGGGTGAGCGTGCTTGCCTCTCACCCAGTCGGCCTGGGTTTGATCCCAGAAGGTCCCGGTGGCAAATTTTGAGACGAGATTTGTCTGATCATGCCTTCCGTCGGATAGGGAAGTAAATGTTGGCCCCGGTCTAACCTAGAGGTTAGGTCGTCAGCTTAGTCCAGGTGTAGGAGTCGTCTCCCTGGGTCCTGCCTCGGTGGAGTCGCTGGTAGGCAGCAGCAACTAAGAGGTCCTAATTAAAATAAGTTATGAATAAAAAAAAATCAAGCGCCCTACAGACTTTTTATCAAGAATATACAGACACCCACTTTGAAGAAAATGGCAACCCTTTACACGGCTTTTTCGGGGTGATCAGACCCGGCCATTTGGGGTTATGTTGAAAATCAGCCTTTTGTGGTCGTTTCAATAGTTTTCTATCATAATTTTTAAACAACTAAATGTAAATGTACAATTGTCAATACCAAGCTGTAGGACCTTAAAATAAACCTAGTGGACCACATCCAGATAAAATTCGTTTAGCGAAACGTGACAAAATCAAGGGAATAGGGTATTTGTCCCTATTTTGGGCCTAGGATCTATTTTGGGTCTATCAAACTTAATTCAACGAAATTGTGCATTTCACCAAAACTGGCAGTTATGTGCCCCTTGAAAATGATTCGTGCTGTCATTATCTTCATTTTCGTGGGCAAGAATAATTCACTTTGTCCTCTTAAATTAGGCATTACCGCTCAGCACACGAATGAGAGCCGTCCCCCGAATCTCCAACCACCGAAAACATGTTTTTTTTTGGTGGGTGCCACAATCGCACTGCAAAACCAATCACTAAACTGCCACCAAATCACTTGAATTGCTAATTAAAGTTACTTCGTCCATTTCGAAGAGAACGGATGTATATTCAGCACATTTGACACTTCTCCAAACTGTGACAGTGTGTGTGCACCTTTCACAGGTTACAGTCTTTCTAGCAAATTACGGGCTTTTTGTTTGGCTATGCAACAAATGTTTAATAATGTTCAAAACTCATAAATGAATGATTTAATTATGGCATAGACTAAATATATATAGATACGCCACTCCGCTGTTGGGGCTGGCGACACTACCGCCACGCTAAAATTACACCTGGTGGCAATTCACAGGTACTAACCTACCCTTTGGGAACGATTGAAAAAAAAATCCTCCCCAGTTTCAGTTCAATGCTCAGCGGGTATATCCAAGCAACTCTCGACTAGCAACTGCTGTTTCTAGGAAATGTCAAAACAAAGACGTACCGCGCATTTTGCGTTCTCTTTGCTTCGCGAATGTTTTAGGACTTTGCTGGCTGCGCCGTTTTCTGCCGCTTCGAGCAGCTGGCCTAGTTCCATCGAAAGTTGGTGGTGCAGATTATGTCGGCGTTAGAATTTTCCGGTCAATAGAACGGAAGTTTTGTGCTCTTCAAAAAGGCAGGTGAGAAATAAAGTTATAACAAACATAATCCTCCATCAAAAAGCTTGTTTTGAATTTCTCAGCTACGTTAATTTCCGGAAAACACAATGGTGAAGCGGTGCGACTTTGTACCCGATGCTATAATCAGAAGCCTGGACAGTCGATGCTGTCATACTTCCGGACAAATTTAAGACTGCGACCGGAACGTCCATCTTTTGCCTCTGATCTCGTAAAATTACGCACCTTGAGATCATTCCCCGAACCGATAGCAAAGGGCCCAATGTTTCTGTAATGCTGCGCAATAAGTTATAATTTTTATTTTATTATATTATTGATATAAATATAAAATTCTTGGGAATAAAACATCTTATTTTTTATAGATCTTGTTTTTTTTTTTTCACGGTACATATCTTGAAGGGGGGAACGGGGCTGGTCTGTTACAGGTTGTGGGGGCACGACAGAGGGGGTGGTAACCGCTGATGTGGCCTTTTCAACCATGCTATCGCCATTTTCGCTGTTAACTTCCGGTCGTTCATATCGAGTAACAAGAATCCCATTGATTGGCGCAACCAGTTGCTGCTCACCGACATTTGCTGATGGTACTGCGTTTGTTTTCAAACTGAGAAGATAAAAAAAATAACAAAGTTGTTCAAATCAAAACAGAGAACGGTTCTGCTGTTGTTCTTACCATTGGCGGACCATCGGTTCCCGGAAGTGTCGAAATTTTAGCTTCTCGAAATTTAACAAACAACAGCCACCACCACCGTGGTTATCATGGAAACAGTTTTACGAACCAACAAGCAAAACAAAATAAGTGACACTTGTTGATGCCATGAAATTTTGGTTGAAAAGTTCAAGAGTGCTACGATTTTGTTTAGCAATTTAGTACCTGTAATTTGACTGTGGTGGCGCGCAGAGCGCTAAAGGGGTGTCGCCAACTGGGTATATGGAGCAAATTCCTAGTGGGACATCTACTTGATTAATAATCTATGATTATGGCCATGCTACTTATAAAAGTAATGCACGTTAAATAAATCATTCTAATGTTGATTTATGGCTTAAAACATCATAATGATCAAGCATGTTTGTTGACCGAATTTGTGCGGCTGTATTGTAAGAGCTGGGTCTGAACCGTACGTCAAAAAAGTTCGCCACGTGCTTCGAGATCTCAACCAATCAGAAGGTAGGCCGAAAATATGCAGCCTTTGAGAATACATCAAATTAAAAGTGCGCTCGGCTTAGTAGGCCCAAAATAGGGACAAATATCCTATTTTTGATCAACATCGCCACACACGCGCAGACATTTATTCAGAATTTGATTCGATTAGTATAAATAATAATGGAACTAGGAGGTCAAATTAGAAAGCTCATTTGCCGAGTGATTATCCAGCCAAATTCTAGCCTTATCCTATGCAAAAAGTTAAGCAGTATGACATCTGTTGCAGGTATACCCAATCAATTGTATTTTTTTTTTGTTGAAGCTCGTTCGTGGTCTGGACTATGACCTGGAAAAGTAATTTTTGATAAAATTTTAGATAATTCATTTCCTCAAATGAACATTCACTTATTTTTTGGACATATTTCCCGCACATTTAGTTGATCAAAAGGGTTGTAACTTATTAACCAAACTGTTAAAAATATTCCAAAATGGTAAATTACTAATTTTTGTAGTTTACGTAGATTGGTGATCTGACGGCAGTCTATGAGTCTTCATTTTCAATTCATGAAAAAAATTTTTTGATACCATTTTCTCGGTTTATCGAAAATCAAAAAACAAAAAAATTCAAAATTCCCTGAGCAAATCACGACATAATCCTTCCCTACACAAATTTATAAATCCCACTGCACCCACGAAGCGTCCAGCTACCAGATGACGGGGCCTGTGCATCGCGCCGGGATTGTACTTTTTTATGGCCCACTCCGGCCGCGACCAAGACCCCGGAAATCTTCCGCGGAACTGCCTGCGACCAACTGACGGACGCGCGAGGGTACCGGGATTTAATCCGGCAGACGCCGGAATTTAATGAGTCATTAAAATTTTACCACAGTCCTTGGCCTGGAGAGCACGTGGCCTCGGAAGGGGGGAAGAGAGTTCAGGGGTAGGTTATAAATGGCCAAAGTTGGCCTCTGCTTCTTCAAGAAAGATGACAAACTAGACTGAGGGAGGGAAGGAGGCAGGAGGAGAGATTCTTTTGCATTTTGGGTTGGCGTCGTTTTTCTTAAACTGCAAGCTGCTGCCCGAGATGGTTCGCGAAAGCGTGGACTTTACTGCCACCTTGGAGAGAAAAACTGTTTTGAACGGTGTGACTTGAAGGCGTTTAACGGTTGAAAGGGAAGCAGTTTCCTGGAAGTGAAAATCCTTTGCTTTATGGATGGCAGATGATATCTCTTTCAAGTGATGTTATTTAAAGGGATTCACAAACGCTTATTTTTTTAAACTTTTTGAAAAATTTATCATTTGAAATTAGGTTCATAAAAACAAACTTAGAAATACTCTTAAAATCCCTAAAAATTATATTTTGTTTTGTTGTTTCCTCAGAAATCATAATATTTCTAGCATCCTACAATTCTTCCTCAAAGAAGACCCTCTTCGACCAGCAACGAACCTCCCGAAGGTCTCGCAGAATCACCGTTTTCTTCGCTCCTCTTGAGCTAATGGAGGCAAACAATTTACGCTTTAATTGAGTGAATTGTGTGGGATCTGGCAAAGCTGGCCCTCACCCCCCTTCATCGAACGTCGAGAATCCTTTCCACTCAATTCAGTGCCCTTCTTCTGCTTCTTCTACTGTGTGTAATGCCATTCATTGTGTGGAGTCCCATTGTAAGTGAGTATTCTACGAGAAGGGGGTTTACAACCCTGCCAGCTGGGTCTGCTCCCTCTACAGTGCTCCGGTCGGGAAAACTCCCGAGAATCTCGAGGAAAATTGAGAAAAACCACAAACACCGCAATTAAACTGAAGAACGTGCTTGAAAACCTAATTAAATTGATTCTCTATTATTTATGGGATTAAAGATACGTCTATGCTCTGTGAAAAGGGAAGGGGGAGCTTTTCCGGAAATACCGGAAAATGGAAGGATTTGTACCCTGTCAGTTGTGTTGTAAGATGGGAGGCTTAAGGAGTAAACGTGGTAAATTTCAAAGCTATTTGAAAAAAAAATCGAAACAACAATAAAGCTGTAAAAATAGTTGCACCAAATGCCCAAAAGTTTGCGAAAAAGCTATTTTTTCCCATTTCCAGCGTGAATTTATCGATTGTCGCATCTGTTTTGGCGCGAAAATCATTGATATTCATCGATATTTCCGCTAGACGTACCCGAACAGCAGCAGCCAACTCACCATAGAGAGGGAGCTTTGAAAGGAAGCAAATTACTTTATATGTTTGTTTAGTACCCACCACAGCCATTTTCAGTTTCCATTCTTTTTTTCAGGAGGGGGTTTTCCCATACAAGTTTTCCTTCTCCCTCTTTCTCGTGGGAAAAGCATCATCTCTCGCTGTATAGTTTTCTGGGTGTCGTGCCTTGTCTTGGGCAAATAATGGGCGTTATTTTGTAGTTTTTTCAAACATTTTATGCTTTGCCATCTGAGATAAAATGGCTGGAATGAAAGGAAATCCTTTTTGTTCAGTTTGTCAACAGTTTTTATTTTCAAGTTTCTTGTTTACACTTTTCAACTTTTCAACTTTTCAACTTTTCAACTTTTCAACTTTTCAACTTTTCAACTTTTCAACTTTTCAACTTTTCAACTTTTCAACTTTTTAACTTTTCAACTTTTCAACTTTTCAATTTTTTAACTTTTCAACTTTTCAACTTTTCAACTTTTCAACTTTTCAATTTTTCAACTTTAAAACTTTTCAACTTTTCAACTTTTCAACTTTTCAACTTTTCAACTTTTCAACTTTTCAACTTTTCAACTTTTCAACTTTTCAACTTTTCAACTTTTCAATTTTTTAGCTTATCAACTTTTCAACTTTTCAACTTTTCAACTTTTCAACTTTTCAACTTTTCAACTTTTCAATTTTTTAGCTTATCAACTTTTCAATTTTTCAACTTTTCAACTTTTCAACTTTTCAACTTTTCAACTTTTCAACTTTTCAACTTTTCAACTTTTCAACTTTTCAACTTTTCAACTTTTCAACTTTTCAACTTTTCAACTTTTCAACTTTTCAACTTTTCAACTTTTCAACTTTTCAACTTTTCAACTTTTTAACTTTTCAACTTTTCAACTTTTCAATTTTTTAACTTTTCAACTTTTCAACTTTTCAACTTTTGAACTTTTCAACTTTTCAATTTTTCAACTTTAAAACTTTTCAACTTTTCAACTTTTCAACTTTTCAACTTTTCAACTTTTCAACTTTTCAACTTTTCAACTTTTCAACTCAACTTTTCAACTTTTCAACTTTTCAACTTTTCAACTTTTCAACTTTTCAACTTTTCAACTTTTCAACTTTTCAACTTTTCAACTTTTCAACTTTTCAACTTTTCAACTTTTCAACTTTTCAACTTTTCAACTTTTCAACTTTTCAACTTTTCAACTTTTCAACTTTTCAACTTTTCAACTTTTCAACTTTTCAACTTTTCAACTTTTCAACTTTTCAACTTTTCAACTTTTCAACTTTTCAACTTTTCAACTTTTCAACTTTTCAACTTTTCAACTTTTCAACTTTTCAACTTTTCAACTTTTCAACTTTTCAACTTTTCAACTTTTCAACTTTTTAACTTTTCAACTTTTCAACTTTTCAACTTTTCAACTTTTCAACTTTTCAACTTTTCAACTTTTCAACTTTTCAATTTTTTAACTTATCAACTTTTCAACTTATCAACTTTTCAACTTTTCAACTTTTCAACTTTTCAACTTTTCAACTTTTCAACTTTTCAACTTTTCAACTTTTCAACTTTTCAACTTTTCAACTTTTCAACTTTTCAACTTTTCAACTTTTCAACTTTTCAACTTTTCAACTTTTCAACTTTTCAACTTTTCAACTTTTCAACTTTTCAACTTTTCAACTTTTCAACTTTTCAACTTTTCAACTTTTCAACTTTTCAACTTTTCAACTTTTCAACTTTTCAACTTTTCAACTTTTCAACTTTTCAACTTTTCAACTTTTCAACTTTTCAACTTTTCAACTTTTCAACTTTTCAACTTTTCAACTTTTCAACTTTTCAACTTTTCAACTTTTCAACTTTTCAACTTTTCAATTTTTCAACTTTTCAACTTCTCAATTTTTTACTTTTCAACTTTTCAATTTTTAATTTTTCAACTTTTCAACTTTTCAATTTTTTAACTTTTCAACATTTCAACTTTTCAACTTTTCAACTTTTCAACTTTTCAAATTTTTAACTTTTCAACTTTTCAATTTTTCAACTTTTCAACTTTTCAACTTTTCAACTTTTCAACTTTTCAACTTTTCAACTTTTCAACTTTTCAACTTTTCAACTTTTCAACTTTTCAATTTTTCAACTTTTCAACTTCTCAATTTTTTACTTTTCAACTTTTCAATTTTTTAACTTTTCAACTTTTCAACTTTTCAATTTTTTAACTTTTCAACTTTTCAACTTTTCAACTTTTCAACTTTTCAACTTTTCAACTTTTCAACTTTTCAACTTTTCAACTTTTCAACTTTTCAACTTTTTAACTTTCAAACTTTTCAACTTTTCAACTTTTCAATTTTTCAACTTTTCAACTTTTCAATTTTTCAACTTTTCAACTTTTCAACTTTTCAACTTTTCAACTTTTGAACTTTTCAACTTTTCAACTTTTCAACTTTTCAACTTTTCAACTTTTCAACTTTTCAACTTTTCAACTTTTTAACTTTTCAACTTTTCAACTTTTCAACTTTTCAACTTTTCAACTTTTCAACTTTTCAACTTTTCAACTTTTCAACTTTTCAACTTTTCAACTTTTCAACTTTTCAACTTTTTAACTTTTCAACTTTTCAACTTTTCAATTTTTTAACTTTTCAACTTTTCAACTTTTCAACTTTTCAACTTTTCAATTTTTCAACTTTAAAACTTTTCAACTTTTCAACTTTTCAACTTTTCAACTTTTCAACTTTTCAACTTTTCAACTTTTCAACTTTTCAACTTTTCAACTTTTCAATTTTTTAGCTTATCAACTTTTCAACTTTTCAACTTTTCAACTTTTCAACTTTTCAACTTTTCAACTTTTCAATTTTTTAGCTTATCAACTTTTCAATTTTTCAACTTTTCAACTTTTCAACTTTTCAACTTTTCAACTTTTCAACTTTTCAACTTTTCAACTTTTCAACTTTTCAACTTTTCAACTTTTCAACTTTTCAACTTTTCAACTTTTCAACTTTTCAA
This sequence comes from Culex quinquefasciatus, assembly GCF_015732765.1. Classification (NCBI taxonomy): domain Eukaryota; kingdom Metazoa; phylum Arthropoda; class Insecta; order Diptera; family Culicidae; genus Culex; species Culex quinquefasciatus. The sequence continues at coordinate 109,238,727 of NC_051861.1, forward strand.
CTTTTCAACTTTTCAACTTTTTAACTTTTCAACTTTTCAACTTTTCAATTTTTTAACTTTTCAACTTTTCAACTTTTCAACTTTTGAACTTTTCAACTTTTCAATTTTTCAACTTTAAAACTTTTCAACTTTTCAACTTTTCAACTTTTCAACTTTTCAACTTTTCAACTTTTCAACTTTTCAACTTTTCAACTTTTCAACTTTTCAACTTTTCAACTTTTCAACTTTTCAACTTTTCAACTTTTCAACTTTTCAACTTTTCAACTTTTCAACTTTTCAACTTTTCAACTTTTCAACTTTTCAACTTTTCAACTTTTCAACTTTTCAACTTTTCAACTTTTCAACTTTTCAACTTTTCAACTTTTCAACTTTTCAACTTTTCAACTTTTCAACTTTTCAACTTTTCAACTTTTCAACTTTTCAACTTTTCAACTTTTCAACTTTTCAACTTTTCAACTTTTCAATTTTTCAACTTTTCAACTTTTCAACTTTTCAACTTTTCAACTTTTCAACTTTTCAACTTTTCAACTTTTCAACTTTTCAACTTTTCAACTTTTCAACTTTTCAACTTTTCAACTTTTCAACTTTTCAACTTTTCAATTTTTAACTTATCAACTTTTCAACTTATCAACTTTTCAACTTTTCAACTTTTCAACTTTTCAACTTTTCAACTTTTCAACTTTTCAACTTTTCAACTTTTCAACTTTTCAACTTTTCAACTTTTCAACTTTTCAACTTTTCAACTTTTCAACTTTTCAACTTTTCAACTTTTCAACTTTTCAACTTTTCAACTTTTCAACTTTTCAACTTTTCAACTTTTCAACTTTTCAACTTTTCAACTTTTCAACTTTTCAACTTTTCAACTTTTCAACTTTTCAACTTTTCAACTTTTCAACTTTTCAACTTTTCAACTTTTCAACTTTTCAACTTTTCAACTTTTCAACTTTTCAACTTTTCAACTTTTCAACTTTTCAACTTTTCAACTTTTCAACTTTTCAACTTTTCAACTTTTCAACTTTTCAACTTTTCAACTTTTCAACTTTTCAACTTTTCAACTTTTCAACTTTTCAATTTTTCAACTTTTCAACTTCTCAATTTTTTTACTTTTCAACTTTTCAATTTTTTAATTTTTCAACTTTTCAACTTTTCAATTTTTTAACTTTTCAACATTTCAACTTTTCAACTTTTCAACTTTTCAACTTTTCAAATTTTTAACTTTTCAACTTTTCAATTTTTCAACTTTTCAACTTTTCAACTTTTCAACTTTTCAACTTTTCAACTTTTCAACTTTTCAACTTTTCAACTTTTCAACTTTTCAACTTTTCAATTTTTCAACTTTTCAACTTCTCAATTTTTTTACTTTTCAACTTTTCAATTTTTTAACTTTTCAACTTTTCAACTTTTCAATTTTTTAACTTTTCAACTTTTCAACTTTTCAACTTTTCAACTTTTCAACTTTTCAACTTTTCAACTTTTCAACTTTTCAACTTTTCAACTTTTCAACTTTTCAACTTTTCAACTTTTTAACTTTCAAACTTTTCAACTTTTCAACTTTTCAATTTTTCAACTTTTCAACTTTTCAATTTTTCAACTTTTCAACTTTTCAACTTTTCAACTTTTCAACTTTTGAACTTTTCAACTTTTCAACTTTTCAACTTTTCAACTTTTCAACTTTTCAACTTTTCAACTTTTCAACTTTTTAACTTTTCAACTTTTCAACTTTTCAACTTTTCAACTTTTCAACTTTTCAACTTTTCAACTTTTCAACTTTTCAACTTTTCAACTTTTCAACTTTTCAACTTTTCAACTTTTCAACTTTTTAACTTTCAAACTTTTCAACTTTTCAACTTTTCAATTTTTTAACTCTTCAACTTTTCAATTTTTCAACTTTTCAACTTTTCAACTTTTCAATTTTTCAACGTTTCAACTTTTCAACTTTTCAACTTTTCAACTTTTCAATTTTTCAACTTTTCAATTTTTTAACTTTTCAACACTTTCAACTTTTCTGAGCTTAGAACTTCTTTGCGTTCAGGCAATGCCGTTTCATTATTTTTGCCTTCCTCACCTCATTGAGGAAAGGCTATAAAATCACTCAAAAAATGAACTTCTTTATTCGACCTAGTAGACCCACCTTCACGTATACCTATCGACTCAGAATCAAATTCTGAGCAAATGTCTCTGCGTGTGTCTGGATGTGAGTCCGTGCACCGAAAAATATGCACACGATTATCTCCGGAATGCCTCAACCGATTTGAACCGTTTTGGTATCATTCGATCCGTCTTGGGGTCCCACAAGACCCTAGTTAATATTATGAAGTTTAGAAAAGTACTTAAAAAGTTATGCTAAAAAAACGATTTTAGCTAAACTTCGGAAGATTGTAAAAAGGGTGTTTTTTTGTAAGAAAATCCGTCATGCTATACATTTTTGGAAAGGTATTTTAAAGAACTTTCCAACGAGCCCTGAACGTTGAAGATCTGATCACCCTTTCATAAGTTATAATCACTTAAGTGTTATTTATACACTTTTAGAGGCCGGATCTCACATATTTTGATGAAAACATTGTCCGGAACTACCATCCCAAGTAACATTTTAGGCTTTATCAAAGCTGTCACAACCACTATTAAACCTATCAGTCTATACCAACATTAAAACCCCTTAGTCGTAACAAACTTCCCAGAACCTTGATAAACTCCACTTAAAACCCAAATGGACCTCCGCAAAAGGTTGTTACGGCCTATTTATAAAACCTATATAGGAAATCAAGGCTTTACAACTGAATCCAAACAACATCCTCAAAGCCTTGATAAAACCATTGTTAAAACCTAGTCAAGGTAATGGAAAAATGACATTTCATACGTCTTCAAACGGCTTATGTCAAAAAGGTTTTATTTTGGAAAAAATAAGTCTTCGTCTTGCCAAATGAAATTATGGAGATGGTTGTCAAAAATGGCGATGATAAATAATAGATATTAGAGGTATCATACCAAAAATTCAGCATAAATGTGTGTTTTCATCAAATTTAAATCCAATTTTTCAGTTTTCTATTTTTTCAATCAAGATGACGGTCAATCATATTCAATCAAAGCACGCGTTTAGTGCCATATTTATGCACTGCTATTTGGCCGCGATAAATGCTCTTTTAGGAGCTTATGGTTTTAAGTGAGCTTTTTACATGCCTGATGGCACTCGGCTTTTATTTCCACCCGGTTTTATGTCCGAGACATAACACCCTGTTAGAACCTATTAATTAGTTCTTGCTTGTTGGTTGCGGTGAATGCCCAAATAAAACTATTAAGCAATCAAGATGCTACAATAAAACCTCAATGAAACTTGGTGGTGGCTAGTTGGTTTAAAAATGTTGCTTGGGATGCTACCTATCTTTGGATGGACAATCAAGAGATCTTTCCGTAGAGTTCAAAAGAATGAAAATCTGACAACCCTATCAAAAGTTTTAAGTACTTTAGTGTTTTTATTACACTTTTTTAAGCCGGATCTCAGATATTTTGGCTGTGTAGTGTATTCACTTCATGAATGTGAGGAAGGCATCAATCACCTAAAGGTGGATTAAGTAACGTTTTTAAACTTAAAATTAATCAAATCAATTGATTTGGGTAGTTAGTCGATAAAATTATCGTCGATAATTCTATCGGCGATAATCTTATCGCCAATAATGGACGATAGCTAATTTTTAAAATCTCTCAAAAATCGATTATTTCAACCATATCATGTTAGTTTTCAATGGTTTAACTGAGAATATATTTTTTTGAAAATCAGGTAAGCTTCAGTAAAAATACAAAATACCGTATTTTTCGAAAGTACTAAGTTAGCAAGGAAGTAAGAAAAACTAAAATTTTCACCAATTACCGTATTTTTTTCGCAAATAATAAAATTTTCAAAATGTACTTTATGGGTATCAAACGATGCGAATTTGGTTTGCTTTTTCACATGAAAGAATATTATATTAGAAAATACAAAAGGGTCCATCCATAAACCACGTGGACACCCCACCCTTCGTGGACAATTGTCCATGCAAAAAAATGTATGGAGTGTGGACAATCGACCCCCCCCCCCTCTCCTAAAGTGTCCACGTGTTTTAGGGATGGTCCCAAAAATATCACAAAATACCGTATTTTTTCGAAAGTACTAAAATTTTGAAAATATGCAATATGGGTATCAAACGAAGCAAAATTTTGCATGCTTCATACATGCATGCTAATTGTGTTTGTTTCATATCATACAACATTTTGCGTCGTTTGATACCCATATTGCATTTTCAAAAATATGAGTATTTTCGAAAAAATACGGTACTTTGTAAAAAAATAAAAATTTTACAAAAAAAAGCTTGAATAAAGTGAAAAATCATACGAAATTTTGCATTGTTTGATACCCATATTGCATATTTTGAATATGTAGGGACTGAATATGATTTTTTGAAATTTTGGAATCGAAATAACACTCTATAACAGTGTTTCTCAACCGGTGAGGAATTCCCCCCTGGGGGGGAATTTGGCCATTCTAGGGGGGAATGAGAGTTCAATAGAAATTCAATGCCTTGAATCATTATTTAAATCATTCTTTGCAACTTTCAGTTTCTTTGATTAGTAATAACAACATTTGTTTTTTCCCAAAAAATAGTTATTAATGTTTCAATTTCTGTGAATTTTGACATTTCTTAAAACAATAAAATGATTTTTTTTAAAATATTTCTGAGGTATTTGTATTTTTTTGTGACAGATTTGTTGGTTTCTGTGAGATTTTTGTACACTTTTTAACAAGAATGTTTTATTAAATAATTGGCAGTTGACAAAAAGTTTTTCAAATATTATTTAGGTTTGTTTGAATTCTTCACATTTTTTAGAGTAATCTGTCTTTTGCCGCAGATAATTATTAATTTAATTTAATATTTGTACATATTTTATAATTGTTTTTTTTTTATTGTAATTTAAACGAAAAGAAGCTCAGAATAGTGGCTTTTTATTTTTTTAAAATTAAAATAAAACGTTTTCAAATACCTTGTATAGTTTTTTGTTGTTATGAAAACTGTAATCTTTTTGCAAACCTAAAAAAAATAATTATGTTTGTGCATTGATACCAGTAAATTGAAAATAAGGGAGGGGGAGGGGGGAATGAAGTTCTTGCAAATCAGTCAAGGGGGGAATGGATCGCAAAAGGTTGAGAAACACTGCTCTATTCAATTCAATTCAATTTATTTTGTCAGTAAATAATCAATTTACAATTCCGTATTTCTTATAACCTAATAGAGTTTTGGAGTTCCTTTCAACTATGGTTTACACTATAATTCATTTTGATGTAATTGGATTAGAATACAATGGATTTGGTAAGAGAAGGAAAAATTAAAAAAAAAACCTTCTAGAAAACACTGCTCTATAATGTGAAAAAGTTAACCAAATTTCGCTTCGTTTGATGCCCATATTGCATATTTAAAAAAAAATAGTTTTTTTTTGAAAAATACGCTAATATGTAAAATTTTTAGTATTATCAAAAAAAAAACTCAAATAAATTGTCCTAAAAATCACCTATTTTCGCTTCGTTTGAAACTCTTGTTGTATGTTTTAAAAATTTGAGTACTTTCGAAGAAATTCGGCATTTTGTAAACAATATTGAGTACATAGTTTACTTTGAAACTTACTAGATTTAAAAAAAAAAAAATTCTAAGTGAAAGCATTCAAAATCAAACATAATTGGGTTGAATTAATCGATTTTAGAAAGATTTGAAAAATTAGTTATCGTCCATTATCGGCGATAAGATCATCGCTGATAGAATTATCGAAATAACGACGATAAAGAATCTCAGGTCACCAGTAGAAGTTAGGGCTTGGTTGACACCATGTAGGTGTGTCACCCTGCATGTCAATAATTTTAGATAAAAGCCACATTCATATACAATAACTTTACCTAAGACACCATTTTGCTAGGTTGCTTCCTTATTACGTTTAAAAATAAGATTTCGAAATATCTACCGAAGTACTGGCAGTGTTGGCAAGAAATATAATTTTCAGCACTTATTTTGAAATGCCTCTCTTAAAAACTCTGTATCTTTTTCTAGAAGCAAGATAGGACCATACTTTCTTGGGGAAAGTTTTAGAGGACATTCAGGACTACACTTTTATGGTGTTAGTTTTAAAATTGAGTGAAAATGAAAATTATAAAAATAAAAAAGAGGGTTTTCCCATGCAAATTTCCATACAAATTTAAATCGCTTTGCGGAAAGCCGGGTCAAATCTAATCGCTCTCAAAGTTTGGGGGATTTTTTGGGGGCCCAAATGAGACCGGAAAATGCCTGTTCTGTGAAATCCATCATGTCGAGCCACCCTTATAAAGATAGTACTATCGTTATCGAGCCTTCATAATTTTATCGTTAACAACTTTGATGAATATGTTGTTTAAAAAAAAAATGCACATAAACGTAAGTGCATAGTTTAACTATGCAATTTTTGAGGACTGTATTAGGACGTACTTTGATGATACTTTTAGCTTCCAAAAACTTGCACGATTATCGAGATTACTGTAATTAGCAATATCTATTCTTCTCGCCTGAAATCAACCTACCACAACACCTTTTCCAGTGTGACACAGCGGAATCATTGCACCAGAATTAAAAAAAGGAACTGCTCAAATTAGCCACATCCAATTGAACAGACCTCGCCGCGATGTCTGCAATTAATCACCCTGCTCGATTCCAATCGCAAACGCGCTCTCTCCCATCATCGGTGGATAATTACTGCATAATTAGCATTGATTATGGCAAATGGGGTTGGGAGTTTCCCACCCTCAACCCCTAAAGTCCCTGCCCTTAGGCATCAGCCAGAGTGGAAACCGATTAATTTTAATTACCCCCTCGAAATGCGATGAATTTTCGCGTGCGATGAAATGGCCCTTTTCGTCTTATGAGAAGAAGAGTGTGTGTGGTTTCCAAGTAAATTTGCCGTCTCATTCGGTCGACATTTATATCAATCAATCAAACGGAACTGATTGAAATTGGGGAGGGTGGCGGGAGGGTCGAAGATGTCGGAAGTGCTTTCGCGGGAAGAATCTTGAAGATTGATGTGAAATGTCGAAACACAAGGGTAGCCAAATTGTACTCTGGGAATCGATCAAATTTAGACGGTCTTAAAAGCTTGTTTACAACCAAACGCCTGGTAAAATGATGAATCTTCAATTTGGTTACAATTATTGACGTTGGCAAACATGTTAAATTTTCAGTACTGAGTGCTGAGCAAATGTAGACCCGTCGCCGCAAATGTCCCACGCCGGGTACAATCGCGCCATCCCGTCAGGATCATCCTCTCAAATCTGCACCGGTATGCACTTTTGTTCCGGTCGTCACGCAGTCCTGCACGGATTGCAATTTTTGTCTGTTTGCGGTGCGGTTGTATCGAACAAACATCGATTCTTTGCTTCTTCGGTGGTTCCATGCAAAAACGCAACAAAAGTGTAGTTTAGATCCAGGGCTGCGGAGTCGGGTCATGTTTTAAACGACTCCGACTCCGGCTTTTTGAGATAAGGTGACTTCGACTCCGACTCCAGCTCCGGCTTTCAGCTCCAACCGACTCCGACTCCGACTCCAACTCCGGCCTACCAACTCTAGCCGACTTCGACTCCGACTCCAGCCTTCAATAAATTGTTGGCTCCGACTCCGACTCCGACTCCACATAGTTTTTAGATATTTCAAAAGTTAGATAACTATTATTTTGAAAACAATGATAAATAGGATTATTTATATACTCTCTAAGTGTCATATTTGTTTTCTCAAGGAATGAAAGTTTGAATTAAAAACGGAAAAAAGTTTCTAGGTTATAATTTTTATACGTTATTGAAACATAAATCAAAAAATATCTCCAGATTTGTAGGCATTTGCACGGAGAAAAAAGAGTTCCCAAAATCGTGAACACCCGTTCATGAAATTGGGAACCACGAACAAAGTGTTCAAATGCCTTGGTACGATTTTCAAAAACGTATCATGAATATTGAACACTTTGTTCGTGGTTCCCAATTTCGTGAACGGGTGTTCACGATTTTGAGAACTCTTTTTTCTCCGTGTGTAGAAGAACAATTTTGTAAGTATGTATGGATTTATTTACTTAACCTAAAAATTTACATATAATTCATAGAAAGCTGATAAATTCAATCATTTAATTGTTATTTAGTTATTTATTAATTTTAATTAATCAAAAGAAATCAAGCCTTAATGATCGATTTAACAAATAAATTCAATTTGTTCACTTTCAGGCTAACATTTATAAAAAGCACAGTGACTATCAAAGTCACCTTGGTTTTTTAAATATATGTACTAAATTTTAACGAAACTATTTTTAAAGCTGTTAAAAAGAACAAAAATCCACAGGTAACATATTTTCTAGGTCACTGATATTTCAAAAGGACACCATAAGCTTTCCAAGAAGATTTTTTTTAGGTGCATTGATTTGCAATGATAATGATAATTACCTTCCGTCATATTGGCATGGGACATATACATTAAGAGAAAATTCTTGAATACAATAAAATCCTGTAATTTTTTTCCATACATTTTTATTGGTTCTTCTTCGGTTCTTACATTTTGAGATTTTTTCAATAACAATTTGCAACTATATCAAAATAGTTTGCCTAAGGATAAACACTTTCAATTTTTAGTAAAGAAATAGTGAACATTGAGATAATAGGTCTGTTCACAATATTAAAAGATTATTTCAAAACTAGTTGCAACTTTATATGATATTTTTTGTCAGTTTCAAATATTTTAAATGTGTGTGACACATTGATTTTTTTTATATTTGTTACAAACAAAATTAGTATGTTGATTTCCAAGCAAAAGATTGTTATAATCGTAGATAATTTGATGGAACAGTTAAACTGTCAGTGTTTTTCCCGATTTCCAAAAACAGTGAATTATATTCAATCTTTTTATGTACCTCGCAACTTCTTTCCTAAAAAAAATATTATTTAAAACTTCAAAGACATTCGCTATAGGGGTAAAAGATGACTCTGTGTGTACTTTTTTCAGAAAAAAAACTGGATGAAATATGGCCAAATTTAAACTGAAAGGGTAAATATGCAAAAGTAAGCAGTCAAGAACCAGTTGAATGTTTCTGTCTACAAAACCAATATTGTTTATTGTTTTTTAGTTAGGCTGGTACAAATATTTTTTAAAGTTTTTGTCACCCCCCCCCATTCAAAATTGGCCCGAAAAATCAGGGGGCAAAAAAAATATTTTAACAATAAACTTCAAAATTTCAATGAAAATTCAAGTGCAACCAACTGAAATCAAATTAAAATACATTCTCCTGCGTTTAAAATCATTTTTAACATGTTTGGGTTTATTCAAAAATCTTAAGATTTTTTTAAAATTTTCGATGCAAAATCTTTTTTTTCGATACAATTTTTGTTTTTGTCAGATCTTAGATTTTTTGAAAACTAATGATTGCAAAACAACTGAACTAGTGTAAAATGCATTTCAAAACACTTTTTTCATTTAAATGTGAAGACTATGGCTTGTTATTTAAATTTTTATATTTTTTTGCCCCCCCCTTGACCTCGGCCAGGGCCGAGGGACAAAAACTTTTTTAAATATTTGCATCGGCCTTATCATACTACATACTTGGGTAAGAGAGGATTAACAGGTTATCTTCAATGATCATAGTGAAATAACACAATAGAGCATTTCCATTCGAGCAGTTTTTGCTTTTTATACAATGTATTTCTTATGGAGCGAACTGTCAAAAACTGCTCGACTGCGGGTGCTCCATTAAAGCATTCCAATCACAATAAAAATGCCTAAAAACATAATGGCATCTGATAAATCTCTTTAAGAAAATGAATAAAAGGGCAACGCAGTGCATGCGAATTAAAAAACGATTGAACATATACGATTTTTTCATTAACCTGCATTATAACAATAATAATAACAATAAATAACAATTGTTAATAATCAATGCACATAATTTTGTTGAATTTTAGATAACTCTGACTCCGACTCCGACTCCGGGTTATCAAAAATATTCGGCTCCGACTCCGATTCCGACTCCAGCTCATCAAAATTTAGCCGACTCCGGCTCCGACTCCGACTCCAGCTGTTCGAGTTTTGACGACTCCGACTCCGATTCCGACTCCAGGTCCTCAAAAAGACCCGACTCCACCGACTCCGGCTCCGACTCCGACTCCGACTCCACAGCCCTGTTTAGATCGATTAGTTTTTTTTGTCGTGATATCGAGTTGTTCTTATTGTTCCTTGTTGTTTTTTGTTGTTAATTCGTGCTTGCCATTTCATAAGGACACATAACTTTTTTATACAAGAGTGTGTCCCTTTCACACCTGATGTAAACTGTCATTTGAGTGGAAGGGATACACTATTGTTTACAAAAGTTATGTGCCCTTTTGATGATGATTCTGGGTTCGATTCCCATCTGCTGCAACCTTCCATCGGATGAGGAAGTAAAATGTCGGTCCCGGCCTTGGATGTTAGGCCGTTAAGTCATTTCAGGTGTAGGAGTCGTCTCCATGCCATATGTACAAACAACATACCAAACCAAGCCTACTCCGGTGGAATCGCTGGCGGCGGTTGGACTCGCAATCCAAAGGTCGTCAGTTCAAACACTGGGGTGGAAGGCTCCTTGGAGTAAAAAGAGGTTTGGGTGCTCTCCCCATTCAAGCCTTCGGACTCCTAGGTTCGAGCAGAAACTTGCAATAGAGACCACAAAAGACCCGGGGGTCGTTAATGTGGATGGTTTGATTTTTGATTTTTTTGTGCCCTTTTGAAATGTTAGGTTCCAATTAATGTTTTTATCCTTAATATTGTTCTTTTTGTTCCTTCTTGTTTTTATTGCTCTTGTTGTTCTTGTTTTTCTTTGATGTTTCTTATTGTTCCTTTAAGTTCCTATCCTCCATGTTGATCATGTTGTTCTCTGATGTTTCTTTTTAATAATTTTCTGACGTACATTCAATTTTGCAGTCCAAACCCAGTCATTGAATTGGAAAAATAAAATTCTTTTCTAATTTTCTTTTCTTGACGTGTGTGCACCTACGTCGAAGACCAAGATTGTTTTCTTTTTGTTCTTTGGTCTGACAGTCTTGGTCTGATAGATTTGGTCTGACACAGCCCTCTGTCACAGCCGCCATGTTTATGAAACCAAAATATTCGATGACGAACATCAAGAAAACAAAGAAGAAAGCGAAAGTGTCTACTGTCAGATTTTTAATAATGAACAAAGTGCACAGACGTTTCTCAAATTATGTTTTTGTTACACTTGCCGCATGTCCAGGACTCTTTTAAGAATGTTCCTTCCGCGTGGATTGCAAGAAATTCTCGATCCCCGGTCTCAGATTTTCCCGGTCGATTAGGATTTTTTTTAAATTGGTTGATCCTTCTTTGCTTTTGTAGAAGGTTCTTTACTTACTCCATGCAGGTTCCTGACGTATTCTTGCTCCGAAACAACGAGAATCGGCTTTGGTGGATTTTTGACAGAAGAGGTAAAATTATTTCTGCTTCTCCGCTTGCTCATCCGACCTGCCGATCCAAGAGCTCCTTCGATTCCGGCCTCATACACACACGAATTTTTTTCCGGAAACATACTCAAGATAAACAGGTTCACTCGCGTATCCACTCAAACCGAATTTGTAATATTTTTACACAAAAATATTATTTTTGGTTAACTTTTTTCGCGTTCACCATTTCCCTATTTTGATGTAAACAATTAGAAGACAGCAATACTTCTTCGTCCAAAGTTTCGTTGATGGTGGGCTCTTCACACATACTAATGCGTGGGCTCTTCGAGGTTTTGGTGACTGTCAAACGTTCTAGACATTAAAAGTGGTGCCAGAGGGCTGGTCTGACAGCTTTATCATGGATTTTGGTCTGGTTCAGGCGAGGGATAGGACACAGCACCCACCTGGGTTGTTCCATTAGGGTGTAATATCAGTTCCTTTTGGGGTCCTAACAACTTCCCAAAGTTTGGGACTGATTGGTTTAGTCCTCACTTTGCGCAAAGCGATTCAATTTTCCATATAAATTTGTATAGAGAAAACCTTTTTTTTTGGATTTTGATTTTGATCCACGCTTCATGCTATATCAAAACTGGACTCATATTCGGATGCTCTGGAATGTCCTCTACAACTTTCTCGAAGAGAGTATGGTGCTAGCTTGCCCCTAAAAAAGATACAGCATGTTCAAACCTCGTCTAACACGAGTTTTTTGCCCGAAAATCACGTTTTAGACAAGTTTTGAGGGCGCTATATCTTCTTTTAAGAGCAAGTTAGCACCATACTCTCTTCGACAAAGTTGTAGAGCACATTCCAGAGCATCCGAATATGTGTCCGGTTTTGATATAGCATGAAACGTGGATTTGATAAATATCAAAATTCAAAACAAATTTATTTGAAAAACTGAATCGCTTTGCGCAAAGTGAAGACTAAACCAATCGGTCTCAAACTTTGGGGAATTGTTTAAGAACCCAAAAGGAACTGAAAAAGTGCTGTGCTCACTAAATTTGGACAACTTTTTTTTTTCCATACAACCATATTACACCCTATTGTTCCATGTTGTTTCTTGTTGTTCCTTAATGCTCTTATCCTTCATGTTGTTCCTTGTTGTTCTTATTGCTCTTGTTGATGCTGATTTAATTGTTGTTCTTGTTGTTCCTTGTTGTTCTTGTTGTTCCTTGTTGTTGTTATTGCTCTTGGTATTGTTGACGTATGTTGTTGTTTTGGTTTATCATATTGTTTCTTGTTGTTCCTTAAGGTTGTCATCCTTCATTTTGTTCCTTGTTGTTCTTATTGCTCCTGTTGTTGTTGATTTACTTATTGTTCTTTGTTGTTTTTGTTGCTCCTTAATGATCTTATCCTTCATTTTGTTCCTTGTTGTTCTTGTTGTTGCTGATTTACTTGTTGTTCTTTGTTGCTGTTGTTGTTTCTTGTTGTTGTTGTATCTTGCTGTTGTTGTTTCTTGTTGTTGTTATTGCTTTTGTTGTTGTTGATGATGTACTTATTGTTCCTTATGGTTCTTGGGATTCTTGTTGTTCTTTGTTGTTATTATTACTCTTGTTGTTCTTATTGCTCTTGTTATTGTTGATGTACTTGTTGATCTTTTTGATCTTGATGTTCTTGTTTCTTCTGTTGTTCTTGTTTTTCTCGTTGTTCACGTTGTTCTGGCGTACTTGTCGTGTCATTGTATTTTCGCCATTTCGCCTGAATCCACGTCTCCAACCCATCACTTTTTCCCAGATCCGTCATCCAATGTCAATTGGGGCGCCCGGCAGTTTTCCGAACCTCCCGAACCAAACCGGTTTGGGATCATCGCCTGGCTGCGTAGCGGATTCGGGCGCGCAATTTGTGCGTCGTCAGCACGGCTGAACCCCGGAATTCGCCTGGATGCAGGCAACTGCCACCGGGCGTTATTATTTGTCAAATGAGTGTGCACAGCCCAAGTCGAGTCGAGTCGAGTTTTTGGATTCTCGCGAGAACAACTCAATTGACATATTGGGGGTAGCAAGACAGGAGGAGGATGACTTTTTTGCGGTTGGCGCGATTTTGGCGAAATCTGCACGTTTTTATTGACAGTGATGTTGCAAAATGCATCAGATTTTGGACGATTCTGCTAAAGGTTTGAGGCTCTATACAAAAGTGCACATCAGTTGATAATAGAACCGCTGAAGGAGGTATTACACTAAACAATTAAGGTAAGATTAGATTAGAATAGATTATATTAGAATCTGGTAAAATAATATGACCAAATCGTACAAAAACGGGTTGAGACATAGTCAAAACACACCTTTTTGGAGTATTGGCATGCTATTAGAAGAGTTGTAGCAAATGGAAAGAGGTTACAATTCCATAATTATATAATTACGTTTTTCGTTTTTTCAAGTTTAATTTGCGTATTTTTTTTTTCTATTTAACTTTTGACCAATTAGTCCAGTTAGACCAATTAGGCAGACTAATATACCATTTTTAAACCGACATTCTTTTAGAACTTTCTTTCCAGCCATAGATTGCAGTTTCCCCCCTCTCAAGCCATCCCATCGTCAACGAAAAGGACATCACCAGCACCCGTGTGTTCCCGTAAAGAGCGAGTAGAAGAAGAAGCAGCCCGCAGATCCTCGCACCAAATCATATTTACTTAATCGACCGTGAATAATTCAAATAGCCCCTGGCGCAGTTCGGAATAATGCGAGATTTATTCCTCCCCGCGGTGGAATTTTTACAGAAAAAAACGAAGCAAAAGAAGAAGCTTTCCTTCTGGCGAGCAGAGATTTTCGCGCGATGAAAATCGGCGATTTGGAAAATTCGTCCCTTTTCTGCTACGGCGGTGTGTGTGACAGCTGCAGACAGTTGGCAAACTTTGTAGAGGCACAGCCTGCTGCTTGGTGAAGGGAAAGGATTGTGTGTCATATTGCGCTTTTCGCTGGGAAGGGGGGAGAAAAGAATTGGATGAAGAGTTGATGGGTGAGGAAAAGCGCATGCAAACAAAAGAAGCTTGAAGTCTGCGTCTTTGGATGAGCTAGTGAGTGCTGTGGTGATGCTGTCAATTGAATGCGAATGCGAGACGCTTTAACCCTCATCAACTTGCGCGAAAAGAATCGCATAAATTGTGCTATCAAAAATTCTGTTATTTTTGGGACATAAATCGATCCTGAAACAAAGCTTAATTTGCTGATATTATTTCTTATAAAAGCCTATCTTTATCAGCACAATGAACCTTTGAACTACCAGAAAGGGGGATTTTAGAATCAAATTTGAAAAATAAACTTTTGCCTTCAATCTTCACAGCTCGTATGTGAGGGAACCATAGTTAATCCAGCGTAAAAATGTGTCTAGAAAGTTTAATTTTTTGCCGTAGAATAAAAAAAGTGATCAGAAGTCAAGCGTTTTTTCACCGTTGTACATAACAATTATCATAGGGGCTTTATGACCGGATTTTCAAATTGATTCTTTCAACTTTTAGTTTCATGAACAGACGACAGTAATGGTGTTATATTTTTATATTTTGAATGTTTTTTTGTAATTGGGTAATTCTCCGCCAACTCATACAGCAGTTGCACTAACCCCTTTAGATTTTCGTGAAAATTGGACGCCCGACTTGATGGCGTACTCAAAATTCCGAAAAAACGTAAAAAAAACACATAAAGTTTTTAAAAACTCTGCCTTTTTTCGCTACTCAACTGTAAAAAAATTGGAACAGAGAAATTTAATGGAATTTTAGAATCTGCATTTACCCAAAAGGGTCATTTTTCATTAAGAACAAAAATTTTAATTTTAAAATTTCGTGTTTTTTGTTACTTTGCAGGGTTATGTTTTAGAGTGTAACAATGTTTTACAAAGTTGTCGAGCAGACAAATACAAAAAAAAAATGATAATAAACATAATGGTGGTGGTTTTAATTATTTTATTTCAGGCAGCTTTAACCTTTCGGTCATTCGCTGCCCATAAACATAATGGGTTTGCTTATAAACATCACGAGTTATCGCGAGTCTGCGAAAAAAAGTTTTGAAAAAGTTGGTCGTCGTTGATCATGGCCGTACATGGTCACTCGCGACAGACACGGACGACGAAACAATGGAAAACTCAAAAAGTAACTTTCTCAAAACTTTTTTTTCGTAAAATCGCGATAACGTAATGTTTATAAGCAAATCCCTTATGTCTATATATAAAAATTTTTGTAATTGTCTGCTCTACAACTTTGTAGAACATTGTTACACTCTAAAAAATAACCCTGCATAGTTAGAAAAAACACGAAATTTTAAATTGAAAGATTTTGTTCTAAATGAAAAAATGACCTTTCTGGGTCAATGTAGATTCGAAAAGTACATTAAATTTCCCATAAAATGACATGTTTCAAAATTTATTACAGTCAAGTAACGGAAAATGGGAGAATTTTTAAAACTTTTTCAGTGTTTTTCTCGATGAAAATACGTTTTTTTCGGAATTCTTAGTACGCCATAAAATCGGGCGTCTAATTTAACATAAAAGTCCCTTTGACACCAAATTTCTATCTCATCACCGTTTCAGGCTGCAAATTATTGAAAAAAACCTCTTTTTTTGCATGTTCAAAAATGGAAGGGGTCGTACCGCCCCTCCGTCACGAGATATCAAAAAACGGACCTCGGTTTCGTGATCAGGGACAAAAGTTACCCCTAAGGACAAAGTTTCACGCAAATCGAAGAGGGGTTTGGGCAACTTTTCCCGCCCAAGTAACATTTTTTTCCAGGAGTTCTACAAGAGCTCTTCAAGATAGCTACAGCATAGCAGTTTGGACCACGGTAGGATAAAATTCTCTTCAAAACTTTTTCAGGAGTTTGGAAGAGTACTTGAAGAGAGTTTTATCCTACCGCGGTCCAAACTGCTATGCTGTAGCTATCTTGAAGAGCTCTTGTAGAACTCCTGGAAAAAAAATGTTACTTGGGCGATTTCGTGTGAGTTGGTAGAGAATTACCCACCTCAGATTCGTGATCAGGGAAATAAGCAAATCAAAGATCGGGGCAACTTTTCCTGATTTCGTGTGAGTTGATAGAAAATTACATTTCTACAAAAGTTTTGTATGAAATTGTATGAAATTTTATTTTTTTTAATTAAGAAAATAAGTCACAGAATAAAAATAATCCAATTTTTAAGATTGTGTCACGTTCCCCAGAAAACCATTCCCCAGAATGTACCATTTCTCAGAAAACCATTCCCCAGAAAAGTTTCTTTCTCGAAAAATCAAAGTAGTTTCAAATATTAGTTTGTTTGAAATTTCTTAGAAAATATAAAAATTGGACAAAGTTATTTTATCCATGCCAAGAAATTTTTTTTTTGACAACAATTCTTGAAAAAATAACAGAAAATGTTAATTCGACTTATGACTTGTTCTATTATTCTAAGAAATTTTTCCTTCTTTTTCAATCATGTTAAATTTGCTATACAAATGCCGAATAAATTGCAGTTTCTTTTTATTTCTTGTTTTCCGTGAATGCTATTTTTATTTTGCAAAGAAGAAAAATGTTTGTTTAAATTAAAATATGATTATGGGTGTCATTGGTATAATTCCATTTGACATATTGGACCTTTGGCATAATGCTCATTTTGCATGATGATTTAAATTTTCTAAATTTGATTTAAGGTGACAAAATTTAATTTATCATTTTTCTAAGAAGAAAACTCTATTGACTAACAATAACTGATTAATTTTTCTTTCTTTTAAGGTCTCCTGACACAAGTTGAATTTCACCATCTTTAAAGAAGGGAAAACTGTCTTGACTTGTGATATCTGCTAACAGAAGTTGAATTTTCGCTTTAAATTTTTTTTCTTGTATTCTTTCTTGTTTCCATAAGGAAAAACTCTCTTGACTAGTGATAACAAATTCAAAAAGTTGTGTAAGTGGTCAAGTATTTTATCCCTTACTTAAAAAAGGGAAAATTAAACCCGTGTCGCAGTTATAATAACAAGGCTATACATTTTTTCCTTCCTTACAGAAGGGAAAACTCTCCTCCTCCCTTTTAAAGGTAAAATTCAACTTGTATCAGTCAGTTAAGTTTTCCTACCTTTAAAGAAGGGAAAACTTTCTAGCCTTGTAATAACTGCTGACACAATTTAACGTGGTGATTATTGCACTCGAGCGTAATATTTCAATCTTTATTTCTCGCATCATGATCGAGATTTTTCGATCTCAATATTACGATCATAATTTGTTAATGGTAAGTCAAAAAAACCAAAGCATCAAAAATGTCATAAATTAAAAACATTTTTTTAATTTCTCAAAAAAAAACCAATAAGTTTGAAATTCAAAAATCAAAATTAAAGAGAAAAGAAATTTTAAAAGAATCAAAGATTATGAATTTTTTTTTAGTTTTTTGAAAATTTGGAAATTTTTTTTTGAATTTTTGGAAATTTTGGAAACTTTAAAAATTTGAAAATTTTGAAAATTTTGGAAACTTTGGAAATTTTGGAAATTTAGGTAATTTTGTAAATTTTGGAAATTTTGCAGATTTTGAAAATTTTAGAAAATTTTGGAAATTTTTGAAATTTTGTAAATTTTGAATATTTTGGAAATTTGGAAAATTTGGAAAATTTTGAAAACATTCAGAAATTTTGGATTTTTTTTTTTGAAATTTTGGAAATAATTATAATTACTATGATAAATATTTCTGGGGAACGGTACATTCTGGGGTATAATACATTCTGGGGAATTGATTTCTGGGGAATGGTATTCGGGGGAATGGTTTTCTGGGGAACGTGACACAATCAATTTTTAAACATATTTTTCGCGAATGTGAAATTCTTAAAATATTGACAAAACCATTTTCACATTAATATAAACCTTTAAGAAGTTCATTTTTTATAATACTGGAAATTTGCTCAAAACAAAAATCATTTGTCAAAATAATGTCAAATTTGCAATCGATCAATGCTTAATTTTATGGATTGAACTGTTTTTGAGCATTATCCAATTTCGGTGAATATTGGGTAAAAAAGAATATTTTTGTATTTTTTTTCTAAATAATGGCCATTAAAGGTGGTCAGCACTGAAACAAATGTTTTGGCCTTTCTAATTCGTAAGGCTTGATTTTTCAAATTTTGATTTTTTTTTAACAAAGTTTTCTATCAAAATATGCGCCAAGATAAAGTAAGTTTAAAATAAAGGCTGATTGAAAACATCGATTTTTATCAATTTTAATTCATTGCCAGTATGAAATGAACATAAGAGAAAATTTATCAGCTTCGTGAAAAACTACTTCTTTTTTCTTGAATTTAAACCTTTAACAGCTTTTACAGGAAAACGATGCATTTTATTAGAAAAAAAAAACTTTTCAATATCAAATTACACTTTACTTTTAAAGATGACTTTTGTAGAGTTTACTTTCAATATTTTAAAAAACATGTTTAACATGTTTTTGTCCGAACTTTACTTATCTGAAATGCCCTCTTCGTATTTTTTTTTGTAAAAAGGCATGAGGTTTTATGGCAAGCAACTGGATGCTGCTGTAAAGACAAATTATTTTTTTATGCTTATCGCTTACAAAAGATTAACTGAAATTTAATGCGAAAAGCTTATTTTTCCAAATCAAAATTCATCAGAAAAGTGTCCACTTTTTTGTATTTGCCAAGTTTTTAAAGAATAGATTATGATATTTATCCATTTCTGAATACTTTTTGTCTAATTATTAACAACATTGAATATTGAAAACATAATTGCACCATGAAATCGTCCAAAAGTGGTAAATTTAGGTTTTAGCCACTAACGTGAAGACTTCCATCATTGCCATGATTTTTCGTTCAAAGATATAAATTTTGTGTCGCTTTCAATATTTTGACAAAATTCTTTCAACAAGTTGTTTAGAATAGTGCCCTTTTGGTAACGATTATCCCATTCCTTGTAAAGTTATGGAAATCGTCATTAATCAATGATTGCCAACTAGGACATCAATGACTGTGCCACAAAATTATATAAATTTTGAAACACAATTGATTTAGATCAAAAATTCTTTCAGTGGCTCCAAGAAGGCAACTACCGGCACATGCTGATTCGTTTTGGTGCTGAAATTTGTTAAATTGAATTTAATACAGAATATTTTATAGTGGTGTTCAATTTTCGTCGAAAATGATCAACGGCTTCACCTTAAAGTGTGGAAATTCAGCAAACAACTAATTGGCCAAGGTTTACCTTTGCATTAACGTTTTGTTACTTTCGAAAACCTGAAATGTTATATCTTGAAAGCAAATTTAACAAAAATAATTCCAACTGTCCTGTTAAGGGTTGAGAACGCTCGGGCGTGTTTCCACCGTTTGATGTTTTATTCGCTCTCTGTTTTTCGCGAGCTGCCAACGCCTTAGGAAAAAAGCTCGCACGATCCTGTCTCCAATATGGTGACGATGAAGGCAATTGATGTGCGATGACACGCTGAATTCAGGACAAAAGAAGGGTGTAAAAGCTGCATCGCTTATGCAAAGTCACAATCCAAAAATTTCATCGCGTGTGGTGTTGGAATGAAATTCACAGATAAAGTGGAGAATGTTTTTTGAACTAAATGAAAAGTAGTTTTTTCGACAGATTTCGATTATTTTGTAATTTTATGTTTACTTTCACTAATAAGCTGTTGAATTTTGTTAGTGCAGTTCCAAATCCCAAATGCAACTGCGACATATTTTGACAAAAGAGTTACAGTTTTCCCAATCCATCTTCCTTCCAAAAGAGGTGTAAAATCTGCCACCCAGCATCAGCATCCGTCATCGATCATCCTTGGAAATCCCCCTTACTCCTGGATTTCACTCCAAATTATGACTTTTGCTCTCGGAAAGCTCAAATTGGGACCGCTGGGATTGACCGCTGAGTTGCAGAATTTTCCCTCAAAGTAAAAAAGAGAGGAAGGTGTAAAAGTGTTATCTTCGGTAGAGGAGATAAATAGTGGGTTGTCCTCTCGAGGCTCCTCTTCAAGACCGAAACCGTACATCATATCCGAGGGCAAAAGATTTTCGATGTTATCCTTGTCTTTGGAAGTGATTTGGGACTTTGTTCCCCGCAAAGCAGCACCAGGGCAGGGTCATGTGGGTACCGTTAGAGGGTGGTGCTTTGAAGATTGTTACATTTAAATTTATAATAAATTTGGAAATTTTATTAAAAAAATCCTCCTAAAATAGAAAAAAAATGTTTTAAAAATATTCAAAATAACCTTACTCAACAGTAATTCTGACCTCGTGCAAATATGTGACGTAACAACCAACCATAACCAGTTTCCTCAAACCTTCATTTTCATCCTCAGAAAAAAGCAAAAGAAAAATTGCATCCCTCCGAGCAGGGGAGATGGGGACTAAGCAAAGGTATAAATTTTGTAACTTTGGCCTTGCCGCGGTGAGAACAGCTCTCACAACACACTCGCTTCTCGAAAAGTGTTGGCAAAGTGATCAAAAAAGGTTAAGGGCCCTCCAGTGGATTGGTGCTTCTGCCGGAGGAGGATGAGGATATCTTGAAAGTTTTCCTTAAGTGGCCCTCTCAAGAGGGATGCAGGGAGAGAGAGATTTGAGATTTTCCTTGTGGATAATCTAAGGGGAAGCTGTTTTGGTTTGAGTTTTGTTTCAATTACTGGTAATGATGCTCGAGGGGAGATTGTTAGCTGTGAAAATGCCATTTGATACCTTAACTATTGTCAACACTCTTTGTAGATTTGGAACTAAAACTTTTACATAACCTCACAATTCAAATAAGAAGTCAAATTAGGTCCTTTTTCACGTTTCATCAATTCTTTCTGGTAATTGAAAAATTTGCAGCTGTTTGCTGCAAAAGAAATGAAATTTGCGTCCTCATACATCTGCAAAACAAATTCATTCCAGCTGCATTCAATTTTAAAAGCACCTTCTGGCCAGTTCCATCCGGAAGTAAAGCCCAAATAAAGACATCAACGCACGTGTGCACTTCATTTTTCCGGTTCTAACTTTTCCATGTTTTAAAATTGTTCACTCCCTCTTCTTGGTCGAGACTCCTAGGTTAGAATTTCCATCATTAGATTTGATATTCCTGGGCCAATTCCGAGAACAATTGAGGAAACGCACATGACATTTTAATGTCCCTCTCCCCTCCTACTCTCATTTCCGTTCTCCCGTACATGGAAAATCGTTCTCTTTCTTCCAATGTACACCATATGTTGTCGGGGTTATGCTGTCTTGGCGGAATTGAAATTTATTCAAGAAAATGGGTGTACATCATCCAAACAAGTATATTCTTTTATGACACTTGAAATGATTTGTAGAATGAATATCTGGCTTATCCCATGTTTTTTGAAGTGTCGCATGACATTTTGAGTGGTTCTGACAAATTACTCCATAGGAATCGGTATGTGGAACAACCGGGGTGACCATTCTGTGGGCGATTTTGGTAGTTGGGAACAGTGAATTATTATTTTTTTTTTTTGCAGAAAATTTGGAAGAAAATAATGCTGATTATAGCGGTTTTGTAACTAAATTCTCTCCCAGAACCTCCAGAACCAGTAACCGGAACAAAGACAAAGACAAAAAAGCAAAGAAGCAAAATAGATTGAAATTTTACTGGGTTTTCAATGATAGAAAAGCGATTTTCCTTGATTTTTGGTTAAAAGACAGCTGGGAACTCTTCTAGGTACTTTTTCGATGGCCAAATAATTTATTTTGCAAAATTGGTTCGTCCATACAATCTCTGAACAATTTTCGCTGCTACAAAATGGCTATTGAAATAAACAAAAAAAATATTCCTGTAAATTTACATTATTTATCATGTACCAAAAGGTATCATGATAAATGATGTATATTTACATTAAATTCATTGGCAATTTACATTAGATTCATTGGAAATTTACATTAGTTTTGAAAATTTACATTAGTTCAAATCAATTAATTCTGGTTGGCCAATAGGAATGAGAAGCTCGACTTGGATTGCAGTAGGAAAAGGGTGTGGCCTACGTTCTATTTTGAAAAGATTGGAGCGGGCAGCAAAAGGAAATTCTGATTTTAAAAAGTTGTTTCACAGGTAGGGGACGCTTTCTCGTCGACGGCCAAGTGGAATAACGCTGGACTAAACACAAAAAAATATTTCCGAATGTTACATCATTTATGATGTAACATTTTTGCACGTCATTAAACATTTAAATTCAAATGCAATTTGATGTAAATTTGCAACAAATTATACGTAAAAACATCATTTTACGTGTGATTCAACCGTTTACGACGAATCTCAAGTTTACATCAACTGAGTTTACATGTGATTCATTTTTTACATGTTGAGTAAATTCACATATTATTTTCTGTGTAGAATCGAACAGACGACGGGTAGGATGTTCGGTGTTACTGCTGCTACCCGCTGCCGACTGAGCCATCTTCGCACATTATTAACGAGCGGCTAAAGCATCAACTTGCTCAGATCGAGGCTCAGGCAATGGGCCAGCGAAATATGAGAGCGATAGAAAGAGAACTAAATATAACTATTTTTAGTTCGGGTAGTTTTGAAGTCAACGTTTGACAGAAATACATTTGATATATGATTTACATTAAATAGGAATTTACAGGAAGCTGAACACGAGTAGAAATTCATCAGATTTGAGTTTCCATGCTCAACGTTTCCATTAGATTCATAATTTGCATTAGATTTAGATTTACATTGGAGTAATTTCCATGACTTTTTACTCTTTACATTATATTCCAACATTACATTGAATGAGTTTACTTAAGAAACAGTAATTAGGCGTCATCCATAAAGTATGTCACGCTCTAGGGGGCGGGGGTCTTAGAAAGTGTGGCATTGCGTGTTATAAGCATAGGGAAAGCGTGACAAAGGGGGAGGGGGTAAATTTTGGCTGATTTTAGCGTGACTTTATGGATACTTTATGGATGAAGCCTTACATGCTGTACATATTTTTTTCTGTATATTCAAACATCTGTATCTAGAAAACAGATTTCTGATTAGAAAATTCAGAAAAAATAGTGACACTCATGAAAAATTTACCATTTTTTCGTTAAAATTTTGAAGTATTATGAGAAAATATTTTTTTCTCCCCTGATTTTTTGGGCCGATTTTTACAAAATCTTAGAAAAATAGTGTTAAGAGCCTAATAAAAAATGACAAATTCCTTACCAAAACCGAAAAAGGATTTTATTATATTTTGTTTTATTTGGCTAAAACTTTTTGGGGGCCTTCCCTATGACAAAAGAAGCCATTTTGTGTCATTGGTTCTCTCATCCAAGGCTCCATACAATTTTAACCGCTGTCCATACAAAAATGGAACGTAAATATTCGAAAATCTGTACATTTTGAAAGAATTTTCTGATTGGTTTGGTGTCTTCGGGAAAGATTTAGGCATGTCACAGTGAGCGAAATGGAACCCAAAATCGGACTTTATTGAACGCGGCTGGTTCCCTGGTATGAAAAATATTGTTTCTTATGTAAAAAAATCCGAGGAATCGATTGGTGTTGGTTTCATCCACCGCACAAAACGGCAAAGGGTCCATTTTGCTCCAATTCCGCTATAAAAGCATTTTTGTCCGTTTTCAAATGCAAGGTCTGATTTTAAAAATCTTAAATTATTTTTATCGTGAAGATCAGACAATTTTACTATGATGATTTGCACTTGAATGTTTGATACATTTATGTTGATATAGAAATTAAACTAAATAAAAAGATTGAAGAATCAGTTTTAGGCCAATTTCCCAAACGCAGAATAAACTACCTTTTACATATTTTAATTTTTATCAACATAAATGTGTCAAACTATCAAGTGCAAATCGTCATTCTTATGTAACATTTTCACATAAGTTAAGTGCATTTTGGATGGCTGCATGAAGCCTTCGCTCTAAATACAGACCGATTTTTATGAAAAAATGTAAAAAATGGGGAATTTGGGGCAAAATGGACCTTTTGCCGTTTTGTGCGGTGGATGAAACCATCACCAATCGATTCCCCGGATTTTTTTTACATTAAAAACACTATTTTTCATACCAGGGAACCAGCCGCGTTCAATTAAGTTCGATTTTGGGTTCCATTTCACCCACTGTTTGTTGAGGGTTATTTAGGAAAAAGAAAATGGTACAACGATTTTTTTTGCTGATTTCTTTATTCTTTCTTTTTTGCATGAAATCAATTTCACAAATTCTATATTTTTCGATTTAACAAAAACAAAGTATGGATTTTGGTATACAGTGCCATCTCGTTGCCATCTGTTTTTCTGAATATACTTTATAAATACCTACAACTTTGCCGAAGACACCAAACCGATCAGAAAATTCCTACAAAATGTGCAGATTTTCTATGGGCCCTTGTATAGGCGAACAAAAAAAAAACACAAAATGGCTTCTTTGGTCATTGAAAAGGCCCCCAAAAAGTTTGAGCCAAATCAAAATAAAACAAAAAATGCGAGAATTCGTAGCCAAATTAGCAACTCTCTACGAAATGGGTCTTTTTTCTTAAATTTTAATTTTTGTATTTTTTAATCCAACTGAATTTTTTTTGGTGCCTTCGGTATGCCCAAAGAAGCCATTTTGCATCATTAGTTTGTCCATATAATTTTCCATACAAATTTGGCAGCTGGCCAAATTTGGCAGCTGATATGCGAAAATTCAAAAATCTGTATCTTTTGAAGAAATTTTTTGATCGATTTGGTGTCTTCGACAAAGTTGTAGGTATGGATAAGGACTACACTGAAAAAAGGATACACGGTAAAAAAAATGTTGGTGATTTTTTATTTAACTTTTTTTTTGCACTTTCATTGAAATTCACAAAAAAATCTTCGACTGGTTGATGTGCTGTGAGACGTTTGGAAGCGAATCTCGTTTGAGTGATTTCCCTCCTCTCTTTTTTGCAAGTGAAGAAAGTTTGCATGCGAAAAAGTAACTTTTATTGCATCCCTGCACACCCCTGGAAGGTTGAAATTTTGGTTGGTTGATCATTACCTCGTTTTTTTGTAATATTACCTTGAAAATGTGTACAAATGTGAACTTGATGAAAACTCACAATAAACTGATGAAACTTCGCCAGTTTCTTGCATAATATCACTTGATAGAATATTTCCACCATTTTTATTCGATTTTGAAAAATAGTTTGCTCTCTGGTAAAATTCATCGAATTCTATCATAATTGGCATTTTTTGGAAAGATTTCAATCCTATAAGAAACTTATATTTTCGGAAAAGTACAAATATTTGCTGTAAAGTGACAAGCAACTTCTACGATTGATGTCAAATCTTCAATAAACGCAATACCTTACTCCTGTAATTCACATTTTTATATTAACATTTTATTTTTCCGGAACACCGTTACTATGTTGTTGTATTTTCTTCTTTTATTTTTAGGTTTTTTTTTATTTGCATTTATCTTGTTTAGTGTATGTTTGTTTCTTATAGTAATACAGCAATTCCCCACGAAAACAGCATGATTCGAAAAAACAGCTAAAATAGGATGAAATGGCGCGGAGATACGATTTTTTTAATAAAGTGGTTTTTGAGAAAATCGACGAAAATTGCCATTTTTTGGATCACCCTAACACGGCGTCGGTCACCCTAATGGCCAAACGAAAAAATACGGAAGCAACTCTCTACGAAATCGGCCGATTTCGACCATTTTTATTTTTTGTATTTTTTTATTTGACTCAAACTTTGTGGAGGCCTTCCCTATGACCAAATAAGCTATTTTGTGTCATTGGTTCACCCATACAAGTCTCCATACAATTTTGGCTGCTGTCCATACAAAAATGGTATGTAAATATTCAAACAGCTGTAACTTTTGAGTGAATTTTCTGATCAATTTGGTGTCTTCGGCAAAATTGTAGGTATTGTTGAGGACAATTGAGAAAAATAGGTACACGGAAAAAAATTGCAGATTTTTTATCAACTTTTTCACTAAAACTCAATTTCCCAAAATACGTATTTTTGATTTTCGAGAATTTTGATATGTTTTAGGGGACTAAAATCCACAACTTTTGAGCTATAGAGAAACATGGTCAAAATCTGCCGCCAAGTTATGATTTTTTGAAAAATAGTGATTTTTGGAAAAAATCCTAATTTCATGCAAAAACAAATTTGAAGTTATTTTTTAATGCAAAATTGAATTTGCAATCGAAAACTACTTTACAATTTTTTTGATAAAGGGCTTCGTTTTCAAGAAATAGCCACCGAATGTTTGATTTTGGCGAAATATTTGCAGTTTTTCAATTTTTGAAAATAGTGATCATAAATGACCATTTCTAAAAATATTTTTTTTGAAAAGTTCAAAAAATTTGCTATAAAATTGTCTAAGAGACATTGAAGATTGGACCTCGGGTTGCTGAGATACAGCCGCTTTAAGAAAAAGAAACACGAAAATTGAAGTTTTCTAAGTCTCACCAAAACAACCCACCATTTTCTTAAGTCGATATCTCAGCAAATAATGGTCCGATTTTCAATGTTAATACATGAAACATTCGTAAAATTTTCCGATCTTTTCAAAAAAAAATATTTTGAAAAAAATTAAATCAAGACTGACATTTTAAATGGGCGTAATATTCAATGTTTGGCCCTTTTAAAATGTTAGTCTTGATTTATTTTTTTTTTAAATATTTTTTTTCGAAAAGATCGGAAAATTTCACGAATGTTTCATGTATTAACATTAAAAATCGGACCATTAGTTGCTGAGATATCGACATTAGAAAACGGTGGGTTGTTTTGGTGATATTAAGAAAACTTCAATTTTCGTGTTTCTTTGTCTTAAAGCGGCTCTTTCTCAGCAACCCGATGTCCAATCTTCAATGTCTTTTAGACAATTTTATAGCAAATTTTCTGAACTTTTCAAAAAAAATATTTTTAGAAATGGTCGCTCATGGTCACTATTTTTAAAAATCGAAAAACTGCAAATATTTTGCTATAATCAAACTTTCGGTGGCTATATCTTGAAAACGAAGCCCTTTATCAAAATAATTGTGAAGTAGTTTTCGATTGCAAATTCAATTTTGCATTAAAAAAAAACTTCAAATTTGTTTTTGCATGAAATTTGGATGTTTTTTCCAAAAATCACTATTTTTCAAAAATTCATAACTTGGTGGCAGATTTTTTGACCATGTTTCTCTATAGCTCAAAAGTTGCGGATTTTAGTCCCCTAAAACATATCAAAAAATCTCGAAAATCAAAAAAATACGTATTTTGGGAAATTGAGTTTAAGTGAAAAAAAAGTTGATAAAAAAATGTGCAATTTTTTTTCCGTGTACCTATTTTTTTCTCAATTTTCCTCAACAATACCTACAACTTTGCCGAAGACACCAAATTGATCAGAAAATTCACTCAAAAGTTACAGCTGTTTGAATATTTACATACCATTTTTGTATGGACAGCAGCCAAAATTGTATGGAGACTTGTATGGGTGAACCAATGACACAAAATAGCTTATTTGGTCATAGGGAAGGCCCCTACAAAGTTTGAGTCAAATAAAAAAATACAAATAAAATCCATTTCCGGGTTTGGTAGAGAATTGCTCAGTGGGTATAATTATTTTGGCCAAGGAACTCCCAGAAAAATTTTGAGCCCGATCGGAGAACTTTTTTTTCGAACCATGCTGTTTTCGTGGGGAATGGCTGAATAGTCTTATTCTACAACCTTTAATGATAAATTTTTGCATTTTTGTTTTAAACTTTACAGCCACGTTTTAACGTTTTTATGTTTTCTGTTATGGAAAAAATAATTATAATTATTTGTTACTATAGTAACAAACTCAAAAGCTCATAGGGGAACAGCATTTATTTTTGGCAATATTCGGCCATCAAAAATGCTGGTTTTCCAAAATTTGAATAAATTATTTTTCCTTTTTTCAGAGAAACCAGGTGCACATTGGCTTTAGAGATCATTCCACCGGCAACACTCGAATGCGTATGAGTCTTCGACAGAGCTTTTACCATCGGGGACCATCCCCACACTGTTAGGGAGGCCTCGAAGCTGCTTCCCTGAAGAAGGAAGAAGGAGTCACTGACTTGCTCCATATATGTGTGTGCTCTGCATGCTGAATATCATCATCGTCGTCGTCGTCGTCGTAGTCGTTTTGCAAATTGAAAGATATGTGCGCTTGGTTACGCATTCATCGGTTAAGAAGAGCAATTCTGGCTTTTCGGTTCAGTAACGTTCCGACCCCCTCATCTTTCAATGCTCAGAATTGTTCAAAATTATCACGACTAATATTCATTTTTTTTAATTCGATTGATCTAGTCCACTACATAGCACCGTTGCTTGGAAGGCACGTCCTCGGTCAGTAAACCAAGCAAAAAACATATCGGAAAATCTACGCCCATGCCCCTAATCTCCCCTTTCCCCGAAGCAAGCGACCTCCATGTGTCTGGAAAATCAAATTCCGTCTTTTCGCATCTCGAATGATGTATAAATGTCAAATTAAGTCGCTCAGAGGGAACCCCATTGGGGGAGCTGCCTATTACTCTCGGTCCTCGCAGGCTTTTTCCTGAGAATCGGGGCACTTGGCATGCTCGGAGCGTTCCACCGGGTTGATTTGTGACTCTGCACCAGCACATTTGGAGACACAAGAGACACAGGCTGAAGAGTGTTCATTGAGTTGCAGAGTTGGTACCGAAACAGCAAGGATTTGCTCGGCAGAGGATCTGATTTTGGGAGCTTGGTCGTGACTGAATGAAGTGCGTCAAGCTGAAGGATAAGCAAATTTTGGCCGGACTGAATTGGGTAGCAGCAGAAGCAGCAGCAGCGGTTTCGAGCAGGAAAATGTCGTTTATTTACATTAGCTGCATCGAGCAACGGAATACGGCATATCTGTGATGGATGGATGATGCAGGATTGGCGCAGATTGTGTGGACAGATGTCAAAATTCCATGTTTTGAAGTTGTATTGAAATTAAACAGTAATAAAAATCAGACAAGCTTATTTGAAACCGAGAGCATCTTTTTTTGCACATATATTTTGAGTTTTACTATAATTGAATGAAATATTAGTTTTAAAGTTATTTGGTTCAAGCTCAAATTTCAAAATAATATAATTATACCAGAGGTGAGGGATAACACCCCAGTGAATCGTTTCAAACAGAGCTGAAAATGTCAGGGATCCTGACGCGAAAATCGGCGACGCATACACGATTTTTTCAGATCCATTCACTGAACCGCAAAACCGTGACATAAACAAACCCGACTCAGTCGTGAGTGCCCTAGCTCACTGAGCAGCTGCAATGCGAGGCAGTAGTCGACCAACGCTCATTCGACGTTGCACGCACACACATGAAGAAACAAGTTTTTACACAAAAAGTTGGTATTTATGCGTGGAAATGTAATTTTGATTATAAGTTATGGTTGTTTTAAGTGTTTTGCACAGTCTAGAACCATTCAATTGTTTAAAAATAGTCAAAATAGTGTTTGGAGAGGATTTTACGAGTCAGTCATACGACACGAATTGAGTGAGTGTAGCTCATTTTTTTCACGTCTCTCATTCTCCAGCAGCCGACCGGCACGAGTCAGGCGGCAGTGGTTGAACGGACACAGTAGGCTTACAGTCACACGGAGAAAAAAGAGTTCCCAAAATCGTGAACAAGCGTTCATGAAAATGGGAACCTCGAACAAAGTGTTCAAATTTCATGGTACGTTTTTCAAAATCGTACCATGGGATTTGAACACTTTGTTCGAGGTTCCCATTTTCATGAACGCTTGTTCACGATTTTGGGAACTCTTTTTTCTCCGTGCAGATGCTAGCAGTGAACTGACATTTTGGTTTGCTTCATGTGTACGCTGGGTTGGAAACATTTTGCAGGCCTGGTTTCAAAGATTGATCTGAACTTTTATTTTTAATCCGGCTGAAACAAAGAAGCCAATTTGCATGATTAGTTTATCCTTATACTTTTCCATACAAATATGACAGCTGTCCATTCAAGAATGATATATGAACATTCAAAAGTCTGTATCTTTTGAAGGAAATTTTTGATCGATTTTGTATCTTCCTCAAAGTTGTACTTTTATCCATACTACACTAAAAAAATGATATACGGTATTTTTTTTGTTGTAATTTTTAGTTTCACTTTTTGTCACTTTAGGCTGGTACAAATATTTTTAAAAGTTTTTGTCACCCCCCCCCCCCTTCAAAATTGGCCCGAAAAATCAGGGGGCAAAAAAAATTTTTACAATAAACTTCAAAATTTCAATGAAAATTCATGTGCAACCAGCTGAAATCAAATTAAAATACATTCTTCTGCGTTTAAAATCATTTTTAGCATGTTTGGGTTTTTTTTTAAATCTTAAGATTTTTGGAAAATTTTCGATGCAAAATCTTTTTTTTCGATACAATTTTTGTTTTTGTCAGATCTTAGATTTTTTGAAAACTAATGATTGCAAAACAACTGAACTAGTGTAAATAGTAGTTTATGCAACAAGTTGCAAAAAGAGGATTTTTTCAGCACGAGTCGTACATTTATCCAACGAGGTTCACCGAGTTGGATAAATACGAAGAGTGCTGAAAAAATCAAGTTTTGCAACGAGTTCCATGCAACATTTTTTGCAATTCCAAAAAACACACACTGAGTGAAATTTTATGTCAAATTTTCATGTATTTTGCCAATAAATCGTTTAAATCAAAAAAATGTTGAAAAGTGTTACTTTTCGGAACAAGTGCTGAAAAGTTCAACTTTTCAGCATTTATTTTGAAAAGTGTTGCTATTCGATTCTGTTATTTTTGGTACAGAAAAGTAGGCTATTTCGTCGTTCAAGAATGACAGGAAAAGTAAGTAGTTTCACGACAGAATTGCAAAAATGCATTTTAAAACACTTTTTTCATTTAAATGTGAAGACTATGGCTTGTTATTAAAATTTTTATATTTTTTTAATTTTTTTGCCCCCCCCTTGAGCTCGGCCAGGGCCGAGGGACAAAAACTTTTTTTAAATATTTGCATTGGCCTTAATTTGATTTGCAAAAAAAAACACTATTTATTTTTTGAAAATCTTATGATTACTTTTCAAAAGAGCGTTATATTGAAATGGCTCTTTTCAAAAACATTTGTTTTTCAAAAGTGGGCAAAAATGAGTACTTATTTTAAAAAATGAATAACTGGGACTATTTTCGATAAACTTACCTTAAAAATAATTGAATTTCACTAAAGCACGATTTTCAATAAAGTTACCTAAAAATGGCTTTAACTTGAAAATGGTGCACTTTATCAAAATTTCACTAAAGTACTTTCAGATTTCAAATTTGCATTTATTTATTTGATTTTACATCGAAAAATGAAGTTAAGAATTTTTTGCGACCGGAATTTCGATTTTTTGAAAAAATCAGCATTGATTCAAAAATTCATTACTTGGTCAAAGATTTTTTGCACAACCTGGAAATTTCTGAAAAGTTGCCATTTGATGTCCCCTAAAACATATCAAAAAATTTAAAAAATAATAATAGTATTTTTGTGCAAATCCAGTTCTAGTGGTAAAAACTTAAATTAAAAATTACCATTTTTTTTACCGTGTATCATTTTTTTCAGTGTGGTTCTTATCTATAGCTTGCCGAAGACACCAAATCGATAAAAAAAAATCCTGCAAAAAATACAGATTTTTGAATTTTCATCTATCATTTTTGTATGGACAGCTGCCAAATGGCTTCTTTTTGCATACCGAATGCACCAAAAAAGTTTCAGTCGGATTACAAAATACAAAAAAAATACCGATTTCGTCAATAATTGTTCCTTGGTGAAATTTCCGAGAAATCGATGCAAAATGTATGATTTTTAAAATAACGATATTTGGTATTTTTTAAATTTAATTACTGTTATTATATTTTTTATTGCAATAAAATTATTGACTTGTTTAGAAGGTTTTTAGATCCAATGATTGGTCAGATGATGAATCCGGTCATAGTTTTCATACAGTTAAGTGTGATCAGGTTTAATAAAAAGTACATTCAAAATTATCCTCAAAAAAAAAAAAAAAAAATAAACAAAACGTATCCCAAAATGCTATAAAATGTCATAAATTTTCAAAACATATTTTTTCAATTTTCACGTCTTTTTTCTAATCTGTGGTCTCAAATTTATAAATTATTTCTACACATTAAATTGAAGTTAAAGGCTACTTTTCGTGAGTGTTGGCTTAAAATTAATATTTTCATCAATTTTGACAGCACTAAGCAGACCCAAAAGAGCGCTGGAAGAAAAAAAGAACTAAGCTGAAAATAGGAAAATGGGCGTGGCCCAATGCATTCTCGACTGATTAGAATGCATTTGGGAAATATTTTTTTAAATGCTTGTAAGAGGAATAAAATAACTTTTAGTAAAAGTGTAAATATACAGAAATGTTCACAAAAAGTTTCTCTACTCGTTGGTGTACTTGGTTTTAGTAAATTGCAAGGAACACTTCAGATTATTCAGCATCATTCAAACACGACCGCTTATTAGGCTTAAAATGGGTATATTTCCCCTATTTGAAAATTTTGTTGAAAAATCCATTGCTAAATAAATAAATGCTATGCTATAATGAGATCAAATTTCTGAAATTGACAGTGTTGTTAGATCTACTTGAATAATCATTTGAATAATTCTTCTAAAATCGAAAAACGTTGGTGGCTTTAAATTGAATCTCATTTCAATATGTTTTCTCCCCTAAAATTTCACTTTAAAACCTCCCAAAGCACCCCTCAAAACTGGGCTACCAAACTTCATAAATTATGTCCCCAAGGCAAATGTCGGAGGAGTGGCGTCCAACATCATCGGCAGAACCGGCAGTTGCCAGCCAGCAGACAATTGGTCATCAGCGAGAGAGGAGACACATTCCCATTTGCCGGAAGTCCCACCAACAACCCGAGCTGGCGTAAAGAGTCATGAATAATTGAATGGTCTACCGGCTCGGGGTTTTTTTTTTTTTGCTCAAAACACTGAAAAAAGTGGCAGAAATGGCCACTTTCCAGACGCTGGAATTTTCCCACCCCCGAAAGAATGCAACAACAAAAACAACAATGACAGAACAATAGGACATAACCTCTCCCCCTCTTCCAGCGAAATCGCCCAAAGTCGGGGGGTGTCAAACATGCTCGTTCACGTAGGAAAATAGGCAAATGTTCAGCTGTTAAATGCAGCGAAATGAAGGTTGGAAAGCGTGTCCCCTTTTATTTCGTTTTTTATTATTGTTGTTGTCATTTTTTTTGTTGACGTAAAGGTTGTCAAATTTGTTTTCAACCCGCCAAAGGAAAACGCCAAAGCAAGCACGTGGCTGCTTCGATAAAAAGTCATCTTAGTTTAGGAAAGCCTCGGCTTCTTTGATGCCAGTTCGGATGGGACTGGCGAAGTTTGAACAAATTGAGGGTGGTTTTATACTTTGTTGGGTGAGTCAGAGTTTTGCGAAGTTTTTGGCGAGGAGGGGAAACTCGCAACACGGAAAGACGACAGGATCATCATGAATGGGCACGAAGATTCGCGGCGGAGAGTGAGAATTCAGAGAGAAGTTGGTGGGAGAGAGTCGATAGTATAGCATTTGGGAGAATTGGTTACACAGAAAAAAAAAATCATGGTAATATTACATCTGGGAAGGGGTACATCTTTTATGTCAGAAAAAAGGTGTAATTTTACCTCTGGAAATATGTAATTTTACCACTTTTCTGGTGTAATGTCACTTTTTCAGTCTAAATTGAGGTAAAATTACATTGTTCGGACCAGCAGGTACGGACAACTGAATTTTTAAAGCAGCTTTCTAGTGTAGCAGCTTAAAACTAAAATAGTTCAATTTATTTAGCATTTAGAATATCAAATTTTAGGTTACAAATTCACTTACATGAACAGTTTTCCTCCTACGCCTGTTTCTCACTGTAAGTGCTAATGTTCGCTGTTGGGCATTAGTTTGCCACTAATAAATACAAATTTCGAATTAGTTTTAAAATAAAGTGAATAGCCAATCATACTCACAGGCTCAATTATTCAATTATACGGTAAATTGACCTGCTTTCGTGACCAGTACACGTCTCACGTGGTGGATAAGTAAGAGCTAGTTTTGGAGAGCAAATAAATCAAAATCGGCCCTAATCAGGCAACAAGCGAGACCTACCTACTTATCCGAAGTTATACAATCAATTATATACCCGAAATTTGCTTAACTTTTTGAGAAAAACGAAATATTATAAAAATCTTTAGAACACGCCTTATTTGTTCAAGAGCTGGACTGTTTTTTTTCCCTATTCTCTCGGTTCACATGATTATTCGTTGCGGACCGCCTTTCCGGCCACCGAGTTCTTATTATGCGTTCCCTTTTGCCTGTCGTGTTTCACGTGCTGCGCTAGGATGGTTCATCGCGGTGCCAACATCGCCCCGCCCCGTAACTCTGGTGGGTGGAGCCTCCTTCGCACCAGTTTTACGCTCCTGGATTTCTAGCACCGCCAGTTTGCTCACCGGCCGCTTCAGCTCTCCTCTGCATGTCCTCACCATCGCCTGCCGAATGCGTCTATCGGCACCCTTGAAGACCTCCGTCACGATGCCCCGGACCCAGTTACCGCGATTAGCGCCTTCCACGACGTAGACGACATCTCCACACGCGATAGGCTCCGCCTCCGCGTGCCACTTCGTCCGTTGGTTCAGGGTTGGAAGGTACTCCGCAATCCAGCGTTTCCAAAAGCAGTCAGCAAGGAGTTGCGACCGCTTGTAGCAGTCTCGGAGAGCTTCGGCTGGACTGGTCGATTCCGCGCGTTGAGTTCCATCGTTGGTCGACACTCCTCGCAAGAAATGGTTGGGCGTGAGAGCTTCGGTTGATCCTGCTTCGGTTGACAGGTACGTCAGCGGACGTGTGTTGATGAGATCCTCCGCTTCCGCCAAACTGGTCAGCAACACTTCGTCCGTCAGCTTTCTCCCGTCGTCGAACGCCTTCAGAGCTTCCTTGACCGACCTCACAAGCCTCTCCCAGGCCCCGCCCATGTGCGGCGCTGATGGTGGGTTGAAGTTCCAGCTCGTTCTGGCGTCGGTGAACTCTTCTCTGCATTCCGCGTCCACGCGTACGATCTCCTTACTCGCGCCCTGGAAGTTCGTGCCGTTGTCGCTGAAGAACTCGATGGGCATTCCTCTCCGGCAAGCGAATCGTCTGATAGCCATGACGCACGACTGTGTGGTCAAACTATGCACGACTTCCAGATGGATGGCACGCGTGGTCAAACACGTGAAGAGGCTGACCCAACGCTTTTCGGAACGCCGCCCGACCGTCACTGCTACTGGGCCGAAGTAGTCGACCCCGGTGTAGCTGAACGCCCGCTGATGTGGAGTCACACGCTGGACTGGAAGTGGTGCCATTCTCGGGATCGCCGGTACGCTTTTCTCCACCTTGCACTTCACGCACGCCGTCATCACCCGCTTCAGCTCGGCTCGTAGGTTCGGGATGAAGAAACGCTGCCGAAGCTCGTTGATTGCCGTCTCGAAGTACGCGTGGCCCATCTTCTGGTGATAGTACTCCAGCAGCTTCGTTGTCACTGGATGACCTTTGGGCAGGATGACGGGAAAGCGAACCTCAAACGGAATCATGGTAGCTCGCTCAAGTCGACCGTCAACTCGCATCACTTTCTGCTCATCCAGGAACGGGGTCAGCTTGTACAGCACGCTGCTCTTCTCCAGGGGTAGCTTCTTGTCCGCGGGGAATTCGAGGTTTTTAAGAAGGGTTGTCACCTCGTCCGGGAAGTAGTCCGCTTGCGCCCATCTCCACAAGTATGTTTCCGCCATCTGGTATTCTTCCCTCTTCAGCGGGACTGGAACTGCTTGCACGGTCCTTTTCACGAGCCCCTTCATCGCCTTCGAAAGAGGAAGTGCTTCGATCGGCAAACCCTTTGCTTTTCTGCGACAATTGGAGCGAAATCGAGCCAGGCATGCCACGGATCTTACCATCACCGTCCAGCGAGAGAAGTTGTGAGGATCGATGATTTGCTCGGTGACAATGATGCTGTGGTACAGCACACTCGCTCGCATCTCCTCGGGCGTGTTCAGCTGCACCTGCTGCTTCGAGATGGCCCACAGTCTCTTGGCTTCTTCGATGAATTCCGGCGCTCGTGACCATGGCCCGTCCGGCTCGAAACTGTGCTTTTGTCCCACTTGGTGAGCATGTCTGCCAGATTCAGCTTTGATGGCACCTTCCGCCACTCGCTCTGCTTGGTCAGCGTCAGAATTTCGCCGACGCGAAAGGCAACGAATTGCTTATACTTTCGCTGGTCAGAATGGATCCACGACAAAGCAACTTCAGAGTCTGACCAGATGAATCGTTCCGCAATCTTGAGGGTGTGGTTCTCCTGCACGAAGTTCATGAGTCTCGAGCCGACCACATCTGACTGCAGTTCCAAGCGTGGGATGCTGAGCAGCTTCAGCGGTGCCACTTTTGACTTCCCGGACACGAGCGCGCAGATTGGGCCCATCGACGACATAATCCAGAAGAAGGCGACAGCACCATAAGCGCACTGACTCGCGTCGCAGAACACATGAAGCTCCAACGTCTCGTAGTTCAGATCGTGCGCGCCCTGGAAGTAGTACCGCGGGATTCGAACGCCTTCAACTTCTTGCAGGCGACTCACCCAGCGCTTCCATTTCTCCCACGCTTCGTCGTCGACCGCCTTGTCCCAATCACAGCCAGCCCGCCACAAGTCCTGGATCAAAATCCGCCCGAAGATCGTGAACGAGATCAGAAAACCTTGAGGGTCGAACAGGCTCATTACGCAGCTCGACACCACCCGCTTCGTGGGCCGCAGCTCTCCTTTCAAGTACCGCTCCAGATCCTCTCTCATCTCGGCCGAGAACAAGAACTCGTCGGTGCTCGTGTTCCACACAATGCCCAGTACTCGTTCGTAACCGGTCGTCTTGTTTTGGCTGAGGTGAACTTTCTGATCGGCTTCCTTCTCGCCCAGCGCGCTGACAACCTCGCTTGAACTGGCCACCCAATTGCGGATCTCGAAGCCCGCTTTCGAGTGGATGAGTCTGACCTCCTTCGCCCGCTGAATCGCTTCGTCGACCGTCGACGCGCTGTCGTAGTAGTCGTCGACATAATGGTTCTCCACGATTGCCTTCGCCGCCTCGGGATACTGCTTCGAGAACTCCTCCGCGTTCTTGTTTTTCACAAACTGCGCGGCACACGGCGAACAAGTTGCCCCGAAGGTGGCGACGTCCATGATGTACACCTCAGGCTCGGCCGTTGGGTCGTTCCGGAACAGGAACCTCTGGGCGTTCGTATCCTCCT
This sequence comes from Culex quinquefasciatus, assembly GCF_015732765.1. Classification (NCBI taxonomy): domain Eukaryota; kingdom Metazoa; phylum Arthropoda; class Insecta; order Diptera; family Culicidae; genus Culex; species Culex quinquefasciatus. Next base: position 109,276,359 of record NC_051861.1, read on the forward strand.
TCCGTATGCGCAGCTGGTGATACATTTCCCTGATATCACCACCAAATCCGACAGGACGTTCACGGAATCGGAAGATCACGGAAGGAAGCGACGTCAGCATGTCCGGCCCCTTGAGCAGCTGGCTGTTGAGCGAGACTCCCGCCACAGTAGCGGCCGCGTCCCACACGAGGCGTACTTTCTCCGGCTTCTTGGGGTGCGTCACCACGTTCAGCGGCAAGTACCACACCTTTCGCGGATCGCACGCAGCCAGTTCTTGCTGGGAGGCCTTGTGCGCGTAGCCCTTCTGTTGATACTCGACGATTTGGCGCCGCACGTTGTCGTACAGCGAGTCGTTCTTCAGCAGCTTTCTTTCCAGAGATTTCAACCTTTTCAGCGCCATCACGTAGCTGTCGGGGAAACTTGTGTCGTCCGCTTTCCATAACAGGCCGGTTTCGTATCGATCTCCGTTCCGCACCGTCGTTGACTCCAGAATCGACCTGGCTCGCTTGTCCTCGTCCGACTCCGGCAGCAGCGCCATGGAGATGCCAGTTTCCTCGAGGAGGTACTGGTTCTTCAGGAGATCATGCAGGTCTTGGTTAGAGACTTGGTGACAAGCATGATGACCTACGAATCCAGCTGCTGGCGCGTTGTTCTCGTGGGGACCGTAGATCGTCCAACCAAGTTTCGACTTTACAGCGATTGGTTCTCCAGCGCCGCCGATGCGAGACTCGAGAGGCGCGTACAGGTGCAGATCCTTCAAGCCAATCAAGATCTTCGGCGCGCCGCGGTAATCTGCCACCGGGAGATCGTGCAGATGATTGTACTCCTTGACGACGTCGGCGAAGCACACGGTTTGTTCCGGAAGCTTCAGCTCGTTCACGGTGTGGGCGTTCTTGATCTGGAACTGAGTCGACACCCCTCTGGCAGAGATCGACAGGCAGACGTTCTCCGATTGTTTCTCCAGCCTTGAAACTCCAGCGGTCCACATAATGCGCAGCGGTTGAACTGCGCCGCGGACGTTCAGCAACTTCGTGATGGACTCGTCCACCAACGTGTACGAAGCTCCCTCGTCCAGAAACGCGATAATGTTGACCGATCTGCCGCCGTTGTACAGCGTGACCGGAATCATCCTGAAGATCACCGGCTGTCTGGCCCGCACATCGTGAGCGTTGCAGTTGACGACCGTTGCAGGGACGTCGCTGTGCAGAAGTGCGTTGTGCCGTTCCTTGCAGTTTCCCACGTTGCACCTGAAGTTCATCCGGCAGCGGACAGACCCGTGCTCATTCAGGCACAGCTTGCAGAGTTGCCACTTCTTGACTGCGTCCAAACGATCCTCCAATTTCAGCTGCTTGAACTTCTCACAGTTGCGGACTCGATGGTCGGTGCGATCACAAATCCTGCATGGTCTTTTGTTGTTTACACCGGCATGGTTTGTGTCTCCGCTATTCTCCGCAGCAGCGTGAGTGTGAAGGTAGCTTTCGTGCGTTCTGGATCCAGCTTTTGGTTTGACGTCTCTGCGAGACTGCGGCTGATGTTGCAGCTGCGGTTCGGTGAACAGTGTGGCCTCGCTAGCGTCGGTCACGATGTCCGATAGGAAGTCAGCGAAAGTTCGGAGCGAGACGTGCTTCTTCAGCTTCTTGAAACGAATCCATTCGAGTTTCGACCCGGCGGGTAGTTTCTCCACCAGCTCTCGGATCAACAGTGGGTTGACCAGGTGATCGTTCATGTGGGTGGCCTCGAGGTGGTCTACGAGCTGCTGGACCACGACGCCGAAGTAAATGAACGACTCCAGACGATCCGACCTGGGAGAGTCGGCCTTCCGTACTTTGATCAGCAGCGTGTTGAGCAGCTGTTCGGGCCGGCCGTACAGCATGCGTAGAGTTTCGATCGCCGCCGGGACCTTCTCGGGCAGCAACAGTAGGCTGCGCACGTTGGTCAACGCTGGCTCCCGAATGCTGTCTTGCAGTCTGGCGAGGTTCTCGACGTTCGAAAATCCGCAGGCCAGGTTCGACGTCTCGTAGCTGCTTATAAACATTGGCCACTCTTCGCAGCGTCCAGTGAATACGGGCAGTTTTCTGGCCAAGAACTGGCGGGCAGTAAGCTGCGCCTTCGTTGGCCCCCGTAGCTGCTTGGGTGGTTCTTTTTCCCGCTCATCGCCCGACGAACTGGATTCCGTACCCGTTAGGCTTGTGTCCGAGCCGGACTCGTCTCCTTCGTTGCCGTTACCCTCTTCACCTGAGTCCGCCGGTATCGGAGTCGGTTTTGGTTTGGGTACTTCTGGAATCGTAACTCCCGGATGCCGGAGCGGCGTTGAGATTCCGCTGGGGCCAGCCGTGCCTGAGGCATCGGGCTTCTTTTGTCCCCTTTGGACTTCTTGATTTTCTTTTCCTTTTTGTTTTAGGACTCTTTGCCTCGGCCTTGAGTTGTGCCATCTTGGCCTCGAAATCTTCTTTATTCTTCTTCTGCTGTTCCTGGAACTGCTTCTCGGCAGCGAGTTGTTGCTCCATGAGCTGCTGCTCAAGGGCCAGCATCTGCCTTTCGGCCTCTTGTTGACGCTGCTGTGTTTGCTGTTGCAGCTCCAGGCGACGTTTGTGCAGCTGTTGTTCCGCGACGATTCTCTCCTCCTGGCGCTTCGCTTCAGCTTCCAGCTCCAGCAGGGTCTTTTCCAGGTCGTCAAACTTCACGATGACCTGGGTGACTTCCATTTCGGCCGCGCAGTTGGGGCACCTCCAGGAATCGTCCTTGACGCCCTTCTCGAGCTGCGCGCACTCGTAGTGGAAGAATTGCTGGCAGTGGTCGCAGAAGGGCAGATCACCGTCCTTTTCCACCGCAGCCTTGCAGATCCCGCAGCAATAGCCAGTGAGGTTGTTCATTTTTAAGTTTTGTTCGGACCAGCAGGTACGGACAACTGAATTTTAAAGCAGCTTTCTAGTGTAGCAGCTTAAAACTAAAATAGTTCAATTTATTTAGCATTTAGAATATCAAATTTTAGGTTACAAATTCACTTACATGAACAGTTTTCCTCCTACGCCTGTTTCTCACTGTAAGTGCTAATGTTCGCTGTTGGGCATTAGTTTGCCACTAATAAATACAAATTTCGAATTAGTTTTAAAATAAAGTGAATAGCCAATCATACTCACAGGCTCAATTATTCAATTATACGGTAAATTGACCTGCTTTCGTGACCAGTACACGTCTCACGTGGTGGATAAGTAAGAGCTAGTTTTGGAGAGCAAATAAATCAAAATCGGCCCTAATCAGGCAACAAGCGAGACCTACCTACTTATCCGAAGTTATACAATCAATTATATACCCGAAATTTGCTTAACTTTTTGAGAAAAACGAAATATTATAAAAATCTTTAGAACACGCCTTATTTGTTCAAGAGCTGGACTGTTTTTTTCCCTATTCTCTCGGTTCACATGATTATTCGTTGCGGACCGCCTTTCCGGCCACCGAGTTCTTATTATGCGTTCCCTTTTGCCTGTCGTGTTTCACGTGCTGCGCTAGGATGGTTCATCGCGGTGCCAACATACATCATAAAAGAGGTAATATTCAACCTTCCAAAATTAAAGCTTCCAAATTTACATTATTTTTTTCTGTGTATTATCAACAATAATTTGGACACGTTTAACAGTATGATAAGCTAGATGTTATTTTGGTGATCTTTTGAGGTTTTTGATTTATTTCGATCAATACTTACACAGCTCAACAAGATAATCGATTTTCAAAGTTGAACAATTTAAATGTGCTAAACAATGTTTTTTTTTATAGTACAGACTGTGGGTAAAATTAATCACAATTGACGATATTCCAAATGTTACCTAAAAGCAAACAAGCAAGTTTATTCCAAAAAATTAACAACACATTTTGTTAAATGCTTTGTATTCCATCGGAGATTTATTGTTGACACATTAGCACTTCAATTGCAATTTTAAATCAAGTAAAAATAGCTTAAAAGGTAGTCAGCAAACAGGTTCGAAGTTTTGAAAAAATGTGCTGATTAAATAGTGAAGGTCGCTGAATTTTATGAAAATACTACCAAATCCTTGACCTGACAATCATACGAGATTTTATCCTACTGTTGCAAATATTTTTTGAAGTTTATGTCCCTTGGCTCTGACCAAAGTCAAGGGGTGGTGGGCAAAAAAATAAAAAAAACGTTTCTTACTTCTTACGTGCCTTCCTCACATTTACAAAGTAATAATGAAAATAAGTTTATGATAAAAATATATACCTGATACAGACTTTTCCAGAAAACATGCAGACTCTCATTTGAAGCAATGTGGCAACCGGGCGTTTCGCATCTGACGCTACTCTCGCACGTAAACAAAAAGACCCGGCCTTTTGAGGTTATGCAAAAACCACCCTTTTGTATCTCCAAAATCTTTTTCTTGGCATAACTTTTTAAATACTTTACTAAACAAAATAAAATTTAATAGGGTCTTAGGGGACCCCAAAACGAACAGAATAAGGCGGATCCGGCCAAAATCGGTTCAGTCAGTTCTGAGATAATCGTGTGGAAAAAAAATCGTGTCTACACACATCCCCACAGACATTTGTTCAAAATTTGATTCTGAGTCGATAGGTATACGTGAAGGTATATCTAGGAGGTGTATTTAAGAAGTTCATTTTTCGAGTGATTTTATAGCCTTGCCTCAGTGAGGTGAGGAAGGCAAAAATATGAAAATTGAAATCACAATGCTAGCTTTCAACAATTGGATGAAAAAGGTATTTTAAAATGCATTTCACACGCGTCCAGTTGCTGCCCAATCATTTGTTTTTAAAATATAGATGTATTGATGGATTTTTCAGCGATTTTTTTTTATCAAATCACCAAATCAAAATGTTTTCAAAGGAGTTGTTACAGGCAAAATACGATTATAAATGCAGGAAAATGCAAATGGTTTTCGGTTGACTAAATATTAATTTTCATTAAAATTTTGAAGGTTATAGAAAAAAATGTTTTGCCCTTGATTCAGGTCGACTTTGGAGGGGGGGGGGGGGCGACATAAACTTTGAAAAATGCTTGCAACGGCTTTTCTCATTTCATGAGAAAAAATAAGAAAAATTTCCAAACTAATATTTTTTCGACAAAATATGCCTCAAAATGATCTGAATTTTTTTTTCATGGATCCGATTCACAATTTTTTTTATTTTTTACTTCTTTAGTACTTTTGAATATCCCTGACTCAAGGCACACTAAAAATACTTGAAAAGCAAGAAAATAAAACAAAATTTAGTTTATTGGAACTTTTGAAAAAAACTCCAGGTATCTGCTGCATTCGAAATCTATGAGAAATTCCCGATCATTTGATTCCTATATTTCAAACATATCCAACTTGCATGATTTTTGAAAGTAAAATTTCAGTTTTTATTTAAATTTAGGCCGATGCAAATATATTTCAAATTTGGAGAAGCGAAAATAAATAAGAAAATAAACATTAAATTACACCTTCAAACCTTCAATATTTCAATGAAAACAATCGGTTTAAAATAATTTGATATATGGGAAATTTCCGATCATTTGATACCCATTTTGTTGAAACATAAAATTTAAGTATTTTTTTCAATGATGCGTGAAAATTTAGATTTTTTTTTGTTTTAGTTATAGAGTCTATTAAAATCATTTTTCATTGATGCTAATAAAGTCATTTTCATTTTAATTTTTGCGAAAATACCAATGTCGATTATCGATAAAATTATCGTCGAAAATATTGGCACCTAATGATAGCGATAGTAGCTTTCGTTATCTTCCGGACGATTTTCTAAAATACGATCGGCGATAATCTCATCGTCGATAACGGACAATAAGTCATTTTTAATATGTGAATATAGTCCAGACTCGATTATCAGAAGCCTAGATTATCCGAAGTTCGATTTTCCGATGGTTTGTATGGGATTTTGGACATTCGAATCATGAACTCAAGAAAGATCGTTTTTTTTTATTTTTTACTACACTGCAAATAAGGTAGTGATCCAGGAGCGTGTAAAAGGCCTGGGTGTAAAATAAATATACAATAAATAACACCCTGAAATATGTAGCCCATCAGTATGGGAAACCTACTTGAACGAAATGTCATGCCCATATATGCATTTATCCTTCCGATTCTTCATCGGTCCGATGGCCGAGCGGGCTAAGGCGCCAGTCCTCACTGTTGGTGCTGTGTAGAAAAATTGTACATCCAGTGTGTAATATTAAGTGTCTTTATTGACGAAGGTGATGTGCATGCGTTTGCATGCGATTTTACCATCGGATTTTTTGCTGTGTATTAACAACAAAATCGAGTTCCACGACCCCCATTTTAGTCATATTTGACTGGTTGATTGTCTATTAAATAAAAAAATGATTTTTTTGGTTTTGAAAGTTCTAATTCACTTTAGAATAGTTCAGGGGTCATTCTTAAGCTCGACATTCAAAAATAATAAAACGATTTTTTCAAACTCGGTTATCCGAAGTTTCGATTATCTGGAATGAAATTTTGCCAAGGCCTTCGTATAGTCGAGTCTGGTCTGTACAAAAAAACACATACAAAATAACGTTTTTTTCAAAAATACTCAAATTTTCTTTGTTTGCATTATCGACAAAAAAAGGTAAAATTGGATATGCTCTTCATTATTATTAGAGGTTTTTTTGCGAATCATTCAAATTTTCACAAAATATTGTATTTTTTCGAAAATACTAAATTTTTTATAATTTGCAATATGCGCTTCCAACGAAGCGATTTTTTTTACTTCTTCACCTCTATTAGAATCATTTTTAAAAATACACGAATATTCACAAAATTCTGTATTTATTCTTAATAATTATATATTTCCTTATTTTTCACATGGGAACGAAGCAAGATTTTCTATGATTTTTTACTTCTTTTAGAGTTTTTTTTTATGTAAAATACTAAAATTCGAAAACAGTTGAAATGCATGCAAAATTTGAATGGTTTGATGTAATATTGCAAATTATGAAAATTTTAATACTAAAAAAACGGTATTTGGTTAAAATTTTAGTTTTTCATTCAGAATAACCTAAAACAGTGAAAATGCATGCAAAATTGCTTTGAAATTTATCATGTTATCAAAAAAAAAAAAAAAAAATATCGGTCATTCTCCGCCAACTCACACGAAATCGGAAAAAGTTGATTTTTTGTTAAACTTTGCTCTAAGGGGTAATTTTTTTTCCTACTTTTTTCTCCGTGTAGAAACAGTGAAGAAATAAAAATTTGGTGTCATATAGGGACTTTTGTGTAAAATTGGACTTTTGTGTAAAAAAACGCATTTTTCATAAAAAAGTGAAAAAATAGTTTTCAAACCACTGCCAATTACGTATTTTTTTAACTTTGTTGGGTGAATTTTTAAAGTTTAACAATGTAAGTAATCCATCTGCGTGTGAAAGGCCTGGGTGTAAAATAAATATTGCATTATTTTATGAAATTTTATGTGATTTTACACCCTGAAACATGTAGCCCTTCAGTATGGGAAACCTACTTGACCGAGTGTCAAGCTCATATATGCGTTTATTCTTACAGCTTTTCATCGGTCTGATGGCCGAGTGGGCTAAGGCGCCAGTCCTTACTGTTGGTGCTGGGTTTGAACTCCGTCGGTTTTAATTTTTTTTTGTGTTTGCAAAAAATGTATATGCAGTGTGTAATATTAAGTGTTTATTTTGACGAAGGAGATGTGCATGCTTTTGCATGCGATTTTACCATCGGATTTTTTTACGTAGTTTTTGTGGCAATGTAGAGTATTTTCCCAAAAAATATGGTTTTTGCAATCGTTGAGAAATTTCCTATCGTTTGATTTTGTCAAAAAAAAATTATGGTGCTACATCTGGGAATGGGGAAAGATTTTATGTAGAACAATTGTAATTTTACTATTGGAACTGGTGAAATATTAACCATTTTCTACTGAATTTCATATCTTAACACATTTTTAAGGTTAAATAACTCAAAATTAAGGTAATATTTAATCAACCTGATTTCTATCTGTCCAAAATCCACCTTTTTTCACTGAATCCATATAAAAAAATACATGAAATTCGGGTACTTTTTTTGAAAACGTAGTTTTGTTCAAATTTAAAGGATTTAAAAAAAATGATACTCACATTGTAAAAAAAAGAAATTCGGGTGGTGAATTCAAAAATGGGTAATTCTCCACCAACTCACACAGCAGTTGCCCCGACCCCTCTTCGATTTGTGTGAAACTTTGTCCTAAGGGGTAACTTTTGTCCCTGATCACGAATCCGAGGTCCGTTTTTTGAAATCTCGTGACGGAGGTGCGGTACGACCCCTTCCATTTTTAACATGCGAAAAAGAGATGTTTTCAATAATTTGCAGCCTGAAACGGTGAGGAGATCGAAATTTGGTGTCAAAGGGACTTTTATGTAAAATTAGACGCCCGATTTGATGACGTAGTCAAAATTTCAAAAAACGTATTTTTCATCGAAAAAAACACTAAAAAAGTTTTAAAAATTCTCCCATTTTCCGTTACTCGACTGTCAAAAATTTTGGAACATGTCATTTTATGGGAAATTTAATGAACTTTTCGAATCTACATTGACCCAGAAGGGTCATTTTTTCATTTAGAACAACCTTTTTCATTTCAAAATTTTGTGTTTTTTTTTTAACTTTGCAAGGGTATTTTTTATAGTGTAACAATGTTTTACAAAGTTGTAGAGCAGACAATAACAAAAATTTTGATGTATAGACATAAGGGGTTTGCGTCTAATTTTACATAAAAGTCCCTTTGACACCAAATTTCTATCTCATCACCGTTTCAGGCTGCACATTATTGAAAACACCTCTTTTTCGTATGTTAAAAAATGGAAGGGGTCGTACCGCGCCTCCGTCACGAGATTTCAAAAAACGGACCTCGGATTCGTGATCAGGGACAAAAGTTTCCCCTTAGGACAAAGTTTCACGCAAATCGAAGAGGGGTCGGGGCAACTTTTCCCGATTTCGTGTGAGTTGGTAGAGAATTACCCAAATACTTAATATTAAAAAAAATCCTTTTGACACTCTACCTTTTTTCATAGAGTTTTTGTTTTTAAAACGTTATAGCTTTAGACCTTATGTCGCTCATTCAGTTTTTTTGTGTTATAATTACTAAAAATATGGAATATGGAAAATGACAAACAGGAAAATGAGATTTGAAAAAATCTGAGAAAATAAGTGCAGACTAAGGTTAAAGTACAGACAAATTAGGTTTAACGCATGTACCACATGCTTGAAAGATGATGATAAAAGATTTGAAAATCAAAAGATAAGATTTTATTTATCACAAACTATCAGAAATAAGATTCTCCATGAAAAAATGATGCAAACAATAACTCCATGCTGGCATCCCTGCCAAAACCTACACTTTCTCTCTGTTGTCATCCCCAATCCCTCTCTCTCTCACGAGCGTCCACATGGCCCCACATCATCAACAAACGAACCAAAAAACCCGAAGCCACCGGTTGCTCGCCGGCATCCCCCGTTCGTGTGTCCCCGGTTCGGGGACTTCTCCCGAACACATCTCCGTTTCGGCTGGTTGCCTACCATGCAGGCGCAACAACACTGTGCCCTCGCAAAGTCAACTCTTCAGTTGGTCGACGGTGAGGCTGCTGGTGAGGCGTTTTTTTTTCGGTCCTCGGAACGTCCAAATTTCGTGCGGTTAAGCCGACGGCGGTGTGCAGTGCGCGTTGCCTACCTTGCAGGCGCTGCCTCAGTTGGGCTCGTTACTTGGCGCCGTTGAGATCGTCGGGAGTTGCTTTTTGAAGGATTGAAAATTGAGTAACAAAAAATAAAACAATCTTAAAGTGCTGATGTAATCTTCGTCAAAAGGGATCATAAAACAAAGCAAAGAGAAGGTACCGAAAGGGGAAGAGTGAGTTATAAAACAAGTGCATTTCTCACTGTCAGAGCAGCTGTGGCAGATCCTCGTGAAGTGTGCTTATCATGAAGGAAAAGGGAAGCTTTTCCCTGATAAGAGGGATGATGGTGTTGTGTTGATGATTATTACTTTATAATGGGAAAGTGGTGGTAGCAAAAAAAAGTGTGGCAATTTCAACAAAAAAAAGTGAAGTGAGAAATGACGGACAGTGTTGAGTGTTGAGCGAAGAAAAATGAATTATTGGAGGAAAAAGTGAAAACAAGTTGTTGAGAGTTACAAAAGGAGGAAGAAAAATAGGTACATCAGCGAAAACATAAGTTTTCCACAATTTTTCCACACAATTCTTTTCTGGTACGGGAAGGCAAGACGAAGACACAACCGGAAGTGGTGTGGAAAAGCAGCGTGAAAACTGCTGCTGCTGCTGGATGATTTTTCAATTGTGTTGGCCAACAAGGGACTAGAGGATAGTAATTTACTACCCCCGGCGAAACAACAAATGAAATTTGATATGCCGCGCACCTGAATCATCAATCTTCTTCGCCAACGCAAAGGGAAAATACAGGGATTTTCTTGTTCTGTTTTCAAACAAGCTTTAACTGAAATTACGTTTTTTTTTTCATTGAATTATAGCAAAAAAAAGTGAGTTGAAACCACCAAATGTGGCGTATCGCGCGCGTAACAAAAGGAAACTGCTGGAAATTGAGTTATTCAGTTCTGGCTCGTGGCTCTCTGTCACCAAAACGATATTAATTGAATGGAAAGTCAACCTCGAATTGGTAATTTGTATTCAATTACCGTCGTATAACGGAGTCGATTTGCGTTTTTAATGGAGAAAAAAGAGTTATGATCAGAATTCAGCAATGGTGTTTTCATTGTTCATAAAAATGTAGGATTTTTTCGCTTGATTTTTTTGAAATTAATTGGAGAGAGAAAACAATAATGTTTTGTTTAAAAATATGTTGATGCAAATGAGAATTTCTAACTTAAACTATTGAGTTTAAAAATAACGTTAAAAAAATTAAAAATATGATTTTTTGGTGGTTTTATTTTCATTTCCATTTCATTTTACTTTTTTTGTGTATACAACGTGGACTCAATAATCATGCTGACTTCACAGTTAAGAAAAACAATATTTTTTTGGCAGAAATTCCTAAACCTTAGAAACAGTGTAATATTGCATGCAGATATTACCAGCGCCTTAGCCAACAAGGCTAGCAAGACTTTGAAATGAGTGTGAAAAATAAACTTCAATATTAGCATGACATTTCGGTCAAGTAGGTGTAATAGTACTATTTTCTGCATGTAAAATTACATGAAGTTGAAATAAAATATTTTAAAAATTATTAAACCTTATTTTTTTTCTCTGTGTATTACAATATTCTGAAAATATGTAATGCATTTTTTATTGTATTGTCGAACCCAAAAACGTTTATTTCATAAATCATATTGTTCAGATTTTGATTCTGCTTTCCTGGACTGAAAAAGATAACATTTTCCAAACTTTTTTCTGCTATTTTGTTTAAATAATATGTATTTTGTCAATTTTTTTTATTTGTTGATAAAGCAAGTAAATATCAAGGGTTTTGTGATGAGATCCGGCCTCTGAAATGTTCATAAATAACACTTAAATGCTTATAACTTTTGATAGGGTCGTCAGATCTTCAATCTTTTGAACTCGTTAGAAAGGTTTTTTGAATACCTTTCTAAAAATGTACAACATGACGAGGTTTCTTACAAAAACCACCCTTTTTAAATCTTCCGGACTTTTGTTAAATTCGTTTTTTTAGCATAACTTTTGAAATACTTAACTAAACTTTATAATTTTCAATAGCGACTTATGAGACCCCAAGACGGATCGAATGAGACCAAAATTGTCCAAATCGGGTCAGCCAGTGCCGAGATAACTCAGTGCAAATTTTTTCGATCAACATCCCACCACACACACAGACATTTGCTCAAAATTTGATTCTGAGTCGATATGTATACATGAAGGTGGGTCTAGGAGGTCAAATTAAGAATTTCGTATTTCGAGTGATTTTATAGCCTTTCCTTAGTAAGACGAGGAAGGCAAAAACACTGAAAATCAAGGGAAGAACTGAAGGGCTTTATTTTTGTTAGAAGTGCTATTTTAATTTTGTCGACTTTTATTGCTATTATAAACAAGTGATAAATTCTACAAAGGTTTAAAGTTTGCAAATTAAAAATAGAACCAATAACTTGTTTCTGAGATATCCTGAGTTGAAAATTGAGGACAAATTCACGAACCAAAAAATTACACAAAAATTCAAAATATTTTCTATCTCGTTTATCATGAGCAGTTCTCTAGGATTTCGGTCATTCGATTTTTTTTGTATTTTTTAATCCGACTGAAACTTTTTTGGTGCCTTCGGTATGCCCAAAGAAGCCATTTTGCATCATTAGTTTGTCCATATAATTTTCCATACAAATTCGGCAGCTGTCCATACAAAAATGATGTATGAAAATTCAAAAATCTGTATCTTTTGAAGGAATTTTTGATCGATTTGGTGTCTTCGGCAAAGTTGTAGGTATGGATACGGACTACACTGGAAAAAATAATACACGGTAAAAAAATTTGGTGATTTTTTTATTTAACTTTTTATCACTAAAACTTGATTTACAAAAAAACACTATTTTTAATTTTTTTTATTTTTTGATATGTTTTAGAAGGCATAAAATGCCAACTTTTCAGAAATTTCCAGGTTGTGCAAATAATCACTGACCGAGTTATGAATTTTTTAATCAATACTGATTTTTTCAAGAAATCGAAATTTTGGTCGTAAAAATTTTTCAACTTCATTTTTCGATGTAAAATCAAATTTGCAATCAAAAAGTACTTTACTGAAATTTTGATAAAGTGCACCGTTTTCAAGTTATAGCCATATTTAAGTGACTTTTTTGAAAATAGTCGCAGTTTTTCATTTTTTTAAATTAGTGCACATGTTTGCCCAGTTTTGAAAAAAATATTTTTGAAAAGCTGAGAAAATTCTCTATATTTTGCTTATTTGGACTTTGTTGATACGACCTTTAGTTGCTGAGATATTGCAATGCAAAGGTTTAAAAACAGGAAAATTGATGTTTTCTAAGTTTCACTCAAACAACCCACCATTTTCTATCGTCAATATCTCAGCAACTAATGGTTCGATTTTCAATGTTAATATATGAAACATTTGTGAAATTTTCCGATCTCTTCGAAAAAAATATTTTTGGAATTTTCAAATCAAGACTAACATTTCACAAAGGCCAAACATTCAATATTACGCCCTTTTAAAATGTTTGTCTTGATTTGAAAATTCCAAAATATTTTTTTCGAAAAGATCGGAAAATTTCACAATTGTTTCATATATTAACATTGAAAATCGGACCATTAGTTGCTGAGATATTGACGATAGAAAATGGTGGGTTGTTTGGGTGAAACTTAGAAAACATCAATTTTCCTGTTTTTAAACCTTTGCATTGCAATATCTCAGCAACTAAAGGTCGTATCAACATAGTCCGAATAAGCAAAATATAGAGAATTTTCTCAGCTTTTCAAAATATTTTTTCAAAATTGGGCAAACATGTGCACTAATTTAAAAATGAAAACTGCGACTATTTTCAAAAAGTCACTTAAATATATAACTTGAAAACGGTGCACTTTATCAAAATTTTAGTAAAGTACTTTTGATTGCAAATTTGATTTTACATCGAAAAATGAAGTTGAAAAATTTTACGACCAAAATTTCGATTTTTGAAAAATCAGTATTGATTAAAAATTCATAACTCGGTCAGTGATTTTTGCACAACCTGGAAATTTCTGAAAAGTTGGCATTTTATGTCTTCTAAAACATATCAAAAATAAAAATTAAAAATAGTGTTTTTTTGTAAATCAAGTTTTAGTGATAAAAGTTAAATAAAAAATCACCAAATTTTTTTACCGTGTATTATTTTTCCAGTGTAGTCCGTATCCATACCTACAACTTTGCCGAAGACACCAAATCGATCAAAAATTCCTTCAAAAGATACAGATTTTTGAATTTTCATACATCATTTTGTATGGACAGCTGCCGAATTTGTATGGAAAATTATATGGACAAACTAATGATGCAAAATGGCTTCTTTGGGCATACCGAAGGCACCAAAAAAGTTTCAGCCGGATTAAAAAATACAAAAATTAAAATTGAAGAAAAAAGACCGATTTCGTAGAGAATTGCTCTCATGCTCAAAATGAACATCATCGCGGTGACATGAACTTCATCTTGTTAAAAAAAAATACTGACCCTATACATTTTTGAGCCAAATATTAAACGTTCAGACATTTTCGATTCCAAATTTCATTTTGCATCTAAAATGGATTTTTAAAGTTTTGTTTGACCATTTTCCTATTTTTTTTGCTCAACTCATTTTTTTCAAAAGATCATAACTTTGGTATAAGATTTTTTGGGATATTAACTTTAACTGATAAAATGTCTAATACATACATCGGAATTTCATTCCCGTATTTTCCAAAAGGAATAAAAATAAATAGAAATCTGAAAAAATAGTTAAAAAAAACTAAACCGCGGATTTTTTTTATTGCGTTCGTTTTAATGTCAGCTTCTAAACGAAGCCAATTTGATAAAATTAAACGATGCAAATTATTTTCAAAATTTAAGGAGTTACTTTAAAATGTGTGTTTAAACGATCTTTTTGGAAAGTATGGGAATAAAATTCTGATGTTTGTATTGGACTTTTATCAGTTGAAGTTGATGTCCCGAAATATCTTGTGCCAAAGTAATAATATTTTGAAAAAAAATATATATATTTGTGCAAAAATAAAACCGAAATATGGTTTAACAAAATTTTGAGAATATTTTTTTTTTATTTTTGTTCATCCAAAAATCTTAAAAAATAGTGAAAAAAACAACAACGCTGATTTTTAGCCTTCATTTTAATCTCAGCTGCTGAATGTAAGCCAACTTAAAAAAACACTTACAAATTATTTTAAAAATTTCAGGAGTTACTTTAAAATGTGTGTTTGTTTTATAATCTATGGACTGATTTAAAAATGATTTAATTTTATTCGCAACTTTAAATGATAAAAAGTAATAAAAATATCGTAATATTATTCCTGTACTTTACAAAAGGAATAAAGTTTCATCTGAATAAAAAAAAAAACTTAAAAAATGGAACATTTCACAAGTGAAAAAAATTAAACAAAAGCGCTGAAATTGTGTCTCGTCTAACTGCGGACTGAAACGGTAAAAAATATTTTCAAAATTGAATGAAAATTTAATTTGAATCGTTGGAAAATTTTAATGAGTTTAATGTATGACATTGAAGCAATCTGATTTTTTTCTCTTTTTAATATTTGAAGAAAAATGTTTTTTAAATTTTTTTGATTTGCAATTCTATAAAAGAGCAAATCTAGACTAAAACAGGATTTTTTTAAGGTACTTTTATGTCGATCCTCTCCAATTTCAATGAACTTTGTAGACATGTTATCCTACGCTTATACAAGCCAGACGCACTCGATGCTGGCATTTGGGAAGGGCGAAAATGTATTCAATATGATTCGTAATTTAAATATTGCTGTATCTCGAAGCCATTGCATCGTATCAAAAAAGGTCAAAGACAAACTTGTAGGAAATTTTTCGGGCATTCTGAATAAAAAAAAACACTGAAGGAAAAATTTCAGTTCAAAATTTAAATTTGATGGTGAGTCTACGATTTTTTTCGTTCAAAATTTTTGTGAAAATAGCCTAAGATGTTACAAAAAGGCTCATAAAAATGTAGGAAGGAGTAACAATCCTGAAAAAAAAAATCAAAAATCATTTACCAAAACTTGTTTTTTTGAAAAGTGCTCTAACCTTCAAAATTTTCAAAAAACCTCAAACAATTTTACATAAATGTCTTAATATTGAAGTTTGTCCAATGTCCAATCCTTGTGGAGTTTTTTTTTGAAAAGGTCCAATAAACCAAATTTCCAGTTTTTGCTTTTTGGATGTTTTTGAAACCGCCTTGAGTCAGGGGTATTAAAAAACACCCAAAACGCAAAAACTGAAAATTTGGCAATTTTTTGTCAATTTCTGTATGTGATACCTAATTTTTCGGTCTCAAAAATATTTTCTCCGGAAAGTCCATCCAATTTTCCATTAGTTTAGTGGCCGTCTTACCCCTACCTTCCCTACTGAAATCAATCATCAATCGAATGCCTATTTATGAGCTTCGCGATTCCGTGAGAAAAATATTTTGTGCATTAAAAATAAAACTTTTTTTTTCAGTTTTTGCCAGTTTTACTTCATTCGATCCAGAAATCACGAATAAGCTTCAATTTTAAATGGATTTTTATAGGAAATTTATTATCAAGAAGTAATAATGAAAATTTCAAAACCCAATCTATATAAATCGGTACTGGAATGAAATTTTGCGTGCTTTGCAAAGGTGAATTTCGATTACATACATTGTTTTTCTGAGCATCTTTAGAAAGGAAATTTGAAAAAGAAGACCAGTCATAAACATTGAAGGCGATGTTCTTTAACAAGATTCCGAGATATGTTTCTTTTTAGAAAATAACTTTAAAATTTCAGCGATTGTAAGCCGTAATTTTAAGCCGCAACTTTTGGTACCCAAACATGTACAGGTCAGGTCAATCGCAGTTTTAGTGAAAAAAGTAGTGTTTCCGAATCAAACTGATTTGTTCCAGTGTCTTGACACGTTAGAAATAAGTTGGCACGTTAAAAGAAATCATAAAAAAAGCAAACAAATATTTGCATAATCACTGTCAGCAGAATATGAAATGCTCTGATTACTTGAGAGCTTTTATGACCAGCAGTTTACGTGCTGAACCATAGAAATGCATTACAAACCATCCCTTTTTTTTGCTCTCTTGAGGTTGAAACAAAACAAAACAAAACAATGCAACCACACGATTTTCACACGTGCCGGGAAATCTCGTTGGAAAAAAGAAAGAAATCGCATTTCATCTTAAGAAGAACTCCTCCACCAAAAACCAAAAAGCAATTCCTTGCTGCTTCCCCTTCCTTTTTCTCCGTTTGGCTGGCAATAAGACTGATGGGAAAGTACGTGAAAAGTGATGCATTTTGCATACCCACCCGGAAAAGTTCTTTTCCTGGTTTCTGGTGGGTGGGTGGCTGGACTGGACGAAAGGTGTGGAGAGTCGTAAATAATTCATTGCACGTCACGTGAGATTTGCACCCAAGCGAAACGGAAAGGGGGGGGGGGGAGAATACCAGAAGTTTTGAGTCTGAGCGGTCCGTTTTTTGGCGAACGAGACAAACTCAGCTGACTGGACTGCGCTGGAATGGGTGGGGAGATGCAAGGGCAAGTGGAAGGTGCACGGAAAATGTTAAATAACGAAAACAGTGAAAAATCGTGAAGAAAAAGGATGAAGATTTTGCCAAATTTCTGTCGAAATAGTCAACTATCACTTGTTTTGAAAAACTTTTGATAGAGTTTAGCTTTGTCACTATGATGAATTAAATTTGATTAAAAAACGATATTCAATGGGTGATTTTCGTATAGCTAACACAGCAGATGCCACAACACCTTTTTGATTTGCGTGAAACTTTGTTCTAAGAGGTAATTTTAGTCCCTGATCACGAAACCGAGCTCTATTTTTCGATATTTCGTGACGAAGGGGCGGTACGACCCCTTCCATTTCTGAACATTCGAAAAAACCAATAATTAGCAGCCCGAAATGGTGATGGCTTGGAAATTCGGTGTTAGAGGGACTTTTTTTGGACGCCCAACATGATGAAGTACTCAGAATTCCGAAAAATGTATTTTATATCGAAAAAAATACAAGAAAACTTCCAAACACCCTACCATTATTCATTACTCGAATATATATATTTTTTGGGAAATTTTATTTTATGAGAAATTCTGCAATCTGGAATAACTCGTAAATAATATATATTTTTTATGTTCGGGGTTTATTTTATCAAAATCATTTAAAAGAAGCATTGAAAAAGACGTTTAAAAATTCAAAAAATCACATTCAAAAAAAGAGTAATTAAATATTGGTAATTTTCTACCAATAAAAAACTATCCCAACGCGTTTAATTTAAATTATAATTCAATTTTGGCTCGAATAGTTAGGAAACCAAAAATAATATTCAATAGAATTTCAATAATTTTTACGATTCTTAGATGTTGTCAAAGATTATTTAAAGACCTAAAACGGGTGCATGTAACTTTTCAAATTTCATATTTGCGTCAGAAAATTTCACAACTGTTAAAGAAAAATAAAATAAAAAAACAATCGGTTATCTAATTAAAAAAAATTATAAAACTTTGAATTCAATACTGCATTAATTTTCAAAAACGAATTAGTGTTTTTTTCATTAAATTAAATCATGAAAGTTGAAAAATATCTTTTTTGCAATTCCGTCGTGAAACTACTTACTTTTCCTGTCATTCTTGAACGACGAAATAGCCTACTTTTCTGTACCAAAAATAACAGAATCGAATAGCAGGAAAATTTGACCCAAGACTTTTCAAAATAAATGTTGAAAAGTTCTACTTTTCAGCACTTGTTTCGAAAAGTAACACTTTTCAACATTTTTTTGATTTAAACGATTTATTGACAAAATACATAAAAATTTGACACAAAATTTCACTCAGTGTGTGTTTTTTGGAATTGCAAAAAATGTTGTATGGAACTCGTTGCAAAACTTGATTTTTTCAGCACTCTTCGTATTTATCCAACTCGGTGAACCTCGTTGGATAAATGTACGACTCGTGCTGAAAAAATCCTCTTTTTGCAACTTGTTGCATAAACTACTATTTTGCCTGTCATTCTCATATGACGAAAAGGCCTACTAAAAATAAAAGTTTCGAAAAGTGATACTTTTCAACACAAGTTCTTCTTTTCAGCACTGAAATGGGAACTGAAAAGTGGAACTTTTTAGCACTTGTGTAAAAAAAAAGTTATAGGTACTAGCCTTATCACTTAAATTGCCGTTTTCACTTTATATCCGAAGAAACGGTGATTTTTAAAGGGGTGTCCAAATTACCCCCACTGTCCATATTACCCCAAACTCCCCTACTTTTCGATATTGTTTTGATTTTAACAGTGAATTGACCGAAAATTCCATTCAAAGGGCGTTTTTCGGAATTGAAAAAAATGTTGTATAGAACTTGTTGCAAAAATTGTTTTTTTTAGCACTCGTCGTATTTATCCAACTCGGTAAACCTCGTTGGATAAATGTGCGACTCGTGCTGAAAAAATCTTGTTTTTGCAACTTGTTGCATAAACTACTGTTTTACAGCAATTTATACTTCAAAAATGAATAGCAGTTTGCAATGAAAAATTCGAACACATTTGCATGAAGGAATTATTTGTTATATATTTTAAAAAATAATTGATTACAATTTCTTTTGTTAAACAAGGTCTCCAATTAAGAAATAAAAAAAAGAATAGAAACCGAGTGCAGGACACGGAAATTATACAACAGCAATAGTCAAGAGTTTATTTGAATGCCAATACAAATTGCATTTAAATTATTTGTTTGTCCCCTGAGCAATTCTTTACGAAATCGGTCTTTTTTCTTCAATTTTAATTTTTGTATTTTTCAATCCGACTGAAACTTTTTTGGTGCCTTCGGTATGCCCAAAGAAGCCATTTTGCATCATTAGTTTGTCCATATAATTTTCCATACAAATTTGGCAGCTGTCCATACAAAAATGATGTATGAAAATTCAAAAATCTGTATCTTTTGAAGGAATTTTTTGATCGATTTGGTGTCTTCGGCAAAGTTGTAGGTATGGATACGGACTACACTGGAAAAAAATGATACACGGTAAAAAAAATTTGGTGATTTTTTTATTTAACTTTTTATCACTAAAACTTGATTTGCAAAAAAACACTATTTTTATTTTTTTGATATGTTTTAGAGGACATAAAATGCCAACTTTTCAGAAATTTTCAGGTTGTGCAAAAAATCATTGACCGAGTTATGCATTTTTTAATCAATACTGATTTTTCAAAAAATCGAAATATTGGTCGCAAAATTTTTTCAACTTCATATTTCGATGTAAAATCAAATTTGCAATCAAAAAGTACTCTAGTAAAATTTTGATAAAGAGCACCGTTTTCAAGTTAAATCCATATTTAAGTGACTTTTTTGAAAATAGTCACAGTTTCTCATTTTTTTAATAAGTGCACATGTTTGCACACTTTTGGAAAAAATATTTTTGAAAAGCTGAGAAAATTCTCTTTATTTTGCTTCTTCGGACTTTGTTGATACGACCTTTAGTTGCTGAAATATTGCAATGCAAATGGAACAGGAAAATTGATGGTTTCTATGTCAAAATATGAAACATTCGTGAAATTTTCCGAACTTTTCGAAAAAAGTTTTTTCAAAAATTTAAAATCAAGACTATCATTTCAAACGGGCCAAACATTCAATATTACGTCCTTTTAAAATGTAAGTCTTGATTTGAAAATTTTGAAAATAATGTTTTCGAATGGCTTCTTTGGGCATACCGAAGGCACCAAAAAAGTTTCAGCCGGATTAAAAAATACAGAATTGCAAAAAATAGAGAATTGCTCTTCTTGTTGCACGATTTTCAATCATTTACGTGAAATAATATGCAACTATGGAAGGTTTCAAATTAAAATATTCCAAAGATAAATATCACGAAAATTTTGATGTTAATTAAAAACAAGTTTTCATTACGGCCGTTGCTAAATTTTATATCATGTATTTGTCCCTTAAAACATTGTTTTTTGCGGGATTTGTTTTTTAGGGCATAAAAACAAAAATATTGCTGATAACTCAATTAAAAAACCTGTACAGTCGATTGTGAAATAGGACGCATTATACTTTTAAACAAATTTAGAATATTTGACCCAAGATCGAAAGAAGACATAAAACATTGGGAAAACAAATATTTTCAAGCTTTCATTGATATTTTGCAAATTTTCTGTAGTTGCATCAATTATTTTTTTACACCATTTTGGGATACTTTTTGCTTCAATATTTTGAAGGTTGAACTATAATATTTAAATTCAGTTTTTTTTCTACCAAATATTTTCAATTGTTAAATTGTAGGCAACATCAAAAATTAATGACATCCCTTCCTATTTTCCGTTACCTCACATTTCCCATCTTCAGTCTTCAGTTCTTCTTTTCCAAGAACTCGTGATGGGAGCGGAACCAGATGGAAGATTTATTGTTTCTTAAAACTATTTCTCACTTTTGGGAAGCTTTTGGCTTTTCTCACCACCGAGCTTCCCCTGTTTCCACAATTGCAGAAGCAGATCAGCTGGTTCGCATTCCGAGGTGCACAACAGACAGCTTGTGGTGTGGTTGGTCCAGGCGTTTAAGGTGCAATTCAGTTGCCTCATTTTTTTAAAGCTCAATCGACCATCATGCATCGACCGGCGCTGGGCGTTACAGAAATACCAACACCTCATTCCGCCGGCTCATTATGATGCCAATAATAAAGTCACATAAACAAAATCGATTCATTTATTGGCCCAGAAATTGCCCAGCAACGGCTGGTTGGCTTGCTCGCTCTGCGAAAAAAAGGGAATAAAATCACTCATCTAGGGCAATAAAAATGGATACTTTTCACTCCCCGGTAGAACCGACCTTTTAGCGTCGCTTTTTTTTCCAAAATATAATAATTTTCCAAGGCCGCGTCTGGTTCTGTCTGCCAGCCCGACGACTGAAGCCTGAAGGGAACCCCAACCCCACGCCATAATAAAAAAAACCGGAAACTTTTCCTCCCAAAAATGTTAGTCCCAAAAATGAACACACTTAAATTCCTCAGCTGGTGATGCGGACTGAATGAGGCAGAGATTTTTTTTCACTTCATTTTCTTCTCGCAGTCTTAGAAAGTACAAACTTTCCGCGCTAGAACGGTTGAATTGTCATAAATCATGACCACGACGACTTGGGAGGGTCAAGTGGATGTTGCAGGGCTAGGAGGACGGGGTCAACGGCATGTTTTTGGGGAAACTTTTTTTTTCATTTTTCGTTTTGATTCGCTCTTGGATTGGATTTAAACAAAGAGCAGTGTCATGTAAAATTAAGATCTTAAAGTTTAACGCGTCACTGCTTTAAGTGGAGAGATGGGGCTTGAGTGGAAATTGAATTTAAAATGGCTTCATTAATCATTTTGTTTTTGATTTAAAAAATGACTGTAACGGTGCAAATCAACCAATGCTTTTTGCTACAACATTTTTGTTACGCTCTTTTTAGTATCTTCAAAACTATAGGGCAACTATCGGTATAATTTTCTAGTCATCCCCTGAACTTTCCCCTAAACTCAAGAGAGGTTGGCCCCTTCAAGAATATAAAAAACGGTTTTATAAGATTGTAATTTAATATGGAAAATAAATTAAAAAAATGGATAATTTCCTAAGTGTAACTATTGTTGAATTATTGAAGCTAAAAACTATCCTTATAAATACCTGCAATTTTGTCAGAATCACCATATTGATCAGAATACCGCCCCTGATCGCATAAATGTCCCATATGCATTTTCATCGCTTTCGAGTTTTTGATGCAGTTTGCAAAAGATTTTACAAAAGCTCTCAACAAAAATAACCAAAAGTTAAATCATACTTTATAATAGGTGCAAGTCATTGATAGGGACACTACTGATTTAGAAAAAATAGCATTTTGATAAAATGAGCATTATATCGAACCCGAAGCCTTATTTTGTACTTTCCAAATATTATAAGAAAACTAAGATTTTGACAATAACCTCATTCAATCTCATGCCCGTGGCTTTTACGTCGTTTTGGCGGTTATGTGGTAGTAGAATCAGCTAATTGCATTGCTAGCAACAATTCCTCATACTGGAAATAATCAAAAGTGTAAAAATTACGGCCGTACGAGCGATTGTTCCTCTTGCCCCATATGGTCGTGTTGCCCCACCTTCCCCTAAATTCAATTGGTCTCTTTCAGGCTGACATTTATAAGAATAATTTAAAACGAAACATTTTTTAATGCTCCATTGATTTTTATTTAAGACGTACATGGCCATCACGCCATGGTTGAAGGATCGACACTTTCAAATTTCAGTAGAGAAATAGTAAAAATTTAAATAATCGATATATTTCGATTATTTTAAAATTAGTTGCAAGTTTTTTTACATTTTTTCCTGAAAAATGTTTCACATACAACCTCCAAGACATGCGCTATCGGAGTTAAAAGACTATGTGTGTACTTTTTTCAGAATGAACTGGATTAAATTTGGTTAGATTTGAATTGAAAAGGTACATAAATATAGGCAAAAGGATGCAGTCCATGAATGCAGGTAAATTTTCTGACTACCAATATTGTCTATTATTTTTAAGTTATGATACTACATACTTGCGTTAGAGAAGATAAAAAGGTTATAATTTAGTCATCATAGTGAAATAAAACAATTGGAGCAATCCAATCACAATAACATTGATTAAAAACATAATGGAATCTGAAAAATCTCTTTTAAACAAATGAAAAAAGTGGCAACGCAATGCATGTGACTTAAAAACAATAAAACATATTAGAGGTTTCGAGAATTAACCTGCATTGTAACAAATTATTGGATTGGATGAAAACTGGATAATTAAATGTTTCTAAAAGGGTTGTTCGAGAAGATTTTGTTTAAAAGTATTCGAGAAATTACTGTTTGAAGTAATAAATTAATGAAGCACGTGTGCTACCAAGGGCGTAAGAGGATCAAATATGAAAACAATATCGTTTGATTTCAATCACTTTTACACAATGAAAATTATTTTAATCTAATTAATTTATTAGGCCTAAAACTATATAACAAAAATCATACCATAAATGGAAACATGACAAATTATTTGCTATGAAAAATATAATCTCTGCATGACTTTTCTTCATTTCCACTTTATGGTAACTGAGACATATTTAAATGCAATTTTGTTGCAGTGGCGCAAAGATTTTAATTGTCCATCAACTTTGATTAGAAAAATACTTCTCATCAAAAAATACTAATATTTTTTTTCAATTGGTAAAATTTTAAAGACAGCATAAAAAATAGAAAATTTAAATATTTTCTCAAAGTTTCTTGACTTTTACAAGAGATCAAGCCATTAATTGATCCTCCCACTCATGTTGACCATTAAAGTTGCTGTTCTATACAATTCTGTTGCAAAATATTAAAAACAGGATCAGAATAATTTTCGTTAAATTTCAAATTTACCGGGAATTCGCGGAAATTGGACGTTCTAATATAAGCCATAAGCCTCCATACAATTTTGGCAGCTGTCTATACAAAAATGGTACGTAAATAGTCGAAAATCTGAATCTTTTGAAGGAATTTTCTTATCGATTTCGGGTCTCCGGCAAAGTTGTTGGTATTGATAATGACTATTCAGAAAAAAATATTTTATTGATAGGCACAATTTTTTTTACACAAAAAATCGATATCCTTAAATCAATTTTTATTTTATTGTATAGGTTTTTTCGGTACGTATTAGGGGACAAAAATCATCACCTGCTATGCTTTTTTGATTATTTTTTAGTCAAGCAAAAATATAAGAGTTAAACTCTTGATGTAAAATCGAATATCTGATTATAAATTATTTCAATATCGGCACAAATAGAGTCCTTATTTATGTTTTTTATAGTTTAGTGTTTCTAAAAATATTCAATAGCTACAACTTTGCTTGAGACACCAAATCAATCAGAAAAAAAACGTTAGGGTAGGGTAGTCATCAATGAGACACTTTTGGTTTTTAACATTCAACGATTTTTGTATTTTATTCATCAGCATGTTTTGAGGAGCTTTTAGTTGCATTTTCTTTCTTTTAATGTGTTTTAAAATATGAGATCGATCTGACGTCTACAGCCAAAGTTATTCAACTGTCTCATTGTAGACGCACTTGGCAGGAACAATGAGACAGCTGGGGAACAATGAGACACTTTACGAAAATCAATTCTTTTGTAGTAAATCATCTTGT
This sequence comes from Culex quinquefasciatus, assembly GCF_015732765.1. Taxonomy (NCBI): domain Eukaryota; kingdom Metazoa; phylum Arthropoda; class Insecta; order Diptera; family Culicidae; genus Culex; species Culex quinquefasciatus. The sequence goes on from NC_051861.1 coordinate 109,301,137, forward strand.
TTTTGTATTGTTACATTACAAGTAACAAATTGCCTTGAACATTTTAGAGCAATTTTGCCAACATGAAACTTTAATTAACAAAAGTTATACTAAAAAGTATTTAAATTTTTTAAAATCCATATATTAATACCAAATAACTTCATATTTTTGGTTAAATAAAGTTGAAACTCAATAAATAGATTTCCATAGATTTTGAAAAGTTTAACGAAGAAAAATCAAAGTGTTTTATTGTTACCCATGAGCTGAAAAGAGTGGGGAACAATAAGACAACTCAGGATTCTGGGTGTAATCTTAATTTTGGTAAAACCTAATGTAGGAAAATTGTAGCTCAACTCATTCCGTAAGAAACGTCGAAAGAAATCTGAAGAAATATAAGTTTTGGTGTTAATGGCAGCCTACGCGTGAAAAAGTATTTTTTGTTCATAATTAACTTTTATACCCCAGAATCAAACATTTATGAATAACTTTGCAAGGGAGCGACCATAACCAAAGACACTATTATTTCCGACGTGTATCTAGTATACACACCTTTCCCCCAAATATGGGCCTGATGGGTTTAAACTACGACTTTTGAGAGCCATTTTATCATTGTTCCCCGTGTCTCATTGATGACTACTCTACCCTACCTAAGGTGGTTGGTGCCTTTCTCACGTTAATATACTTTGGTAGGTTTGACAGAGAATCAATATTTTGGGCTAATTGGAAAGGTCTTACTTACAAAAACCACCTTTTTACAATCTTCGGGACTTTAGCCAAAGCAGTTTTTTAGTATAACTTTTGAAGTACTTAACTTTAGTTTAGTTTAGTTTTTATTTTCAATAGGATCGAATGAGACCAAATTGAGTGACAACATCCCACATACACAGATATTTGCTCAGATATTGGACCTACTTATTCATACGTAAAGGTGAGTCTAGAAGGTCAATTTTTAAAATGAATTCCATCAATTTTGATAGAGATAAAGATAGTACGAACACTTTGATTTCGAATCCAATGATGCATCTTTGAACCATTTCGATTTATTTGAACTAAGAAAAAATCATTAGTATATTTTCCAATGTATTCCTCTTCCTGAAACCTTTTGAAAATTTCTCAGGTTACTAGAAAATATTAACACTTAGTTGGTTATCCTAAGAAAACCAAAGTATTCTCTGAAATTAGCTTTATTTCGAAATGTTATTTTTTATTGTTCAAGCTAAATCTAAGTGCTTCCTACTATTATTGCTAACGAGGATGTACTATAATTCTTACCCCATGCTCAAAGAAAGAACGCAAGAGACGACCCTATCGCTGCGTGAAGTCACTTTCCACCCACCCAAAATCTGTGAACGTGAAAGAGTGAGAGGCAAAGACTGACGACAAAAAAAAAACAGAAACGAAAAAGTCTAGCAAGAAGGACGACCACCGAAGAGTCAAAGCGACGAAAGATAGACTCCCCCACCCACTCCCAAGTCCCACCTTCCTCCTCCCCCGAATGTGGGTGGGAAAACGAGGGAAAACTCTCGCAGAGAGCGAAACCAAAAGAGGCTCTTGAAAAGTGAGCAAAAGCAAAACGAAGCAAGCTTTGCGTTTGAGGGCGCCTGGGGCTGCTGCCAGGGCTGTGACTGGTCGGTGAAATTGTGCGAAGGAGGAGAAAGGACGAGGAGAAGTGGTTCATTTTTGGGGATGCCACCCACTCTCACTCTCTCTCCCCAAACCCCTACGCCCCCCCCCTGCTCTTGGATCTTGGTGGGGGAGGGTTTTGGTAGCGAAACAAGTGATTTCAATTCATCAGAGAGTAACGTTTTTATTTTTTGGCTCGCGGGGCAGTGGTGTTGCGAGTTTTGAAAGTGAAACTAGTTTTTTTAGTGCATGGTTGGACACGTGATATGGCGAGCGCTGATGGATGCGTTTTGGCGTTTTCACGTGGCCCTTACAAATGTGGTGAAAATCAATCAATTTGATGGAATCGATTCTGTTCTGCTGATTTTTTGAACACAATTGAAGTACTTTTTTCGTTTGCTTTGGTATAGATCGATGTACGAATCCAAAATCATCATAAAAACATGATGACTATTGAATTGAACTTGGTTTTGAGGTAGTTAGAGGTAATTTTTAGTAAAATTTAGAGTGTCCAAATTGGACTATAGGCATGCGACAAATCGAGACTATATGCTGGTTTCCAGAAAAAAAATATTCCGAATGTAAAAACCTTTCAATTACATTAATCCTAGAGTATTTTATAGTGGTTCATGCAACAAGTTGCAAACAGAAGTTAATTAAGCTCGAGTCGTACTTTTTTTTGCTTTTTGGAGCATTCTTAAGTACACAGAAAAAAATGTGTAAATCCGTAGTAACAGTTCAATAGGGCGAATCTGCGTTTGTAAACAAGCAGTCTATCCCCCTCTTACTTGACGTGAACTGTCACTTGCGCGAAAGGGATAGACTGCTTGTTTACAAATGCAGATTCGCCCTATTGAAAAGTTACTACGGAAATGTGAAAGGTTTAATTTTGGAAAGTTGAATATTATCTCTTTTATGCTGTAATTTTACAACAATTAAGACTTAAAAAGTGACATTTCACCAGAAAAGTGTTAAAATTACACATTTTCAGAGGTAAAATTACACATTTTTTCTGACATAAAAGATGTACCCCTTCCCAGATGTAATATTACCACGACTTTTTTTTACTGCGTAAGAGGTATTCAAAAACACCATAAAATCAAAAAAGTTTAATTGATCTTTTAAAAATTACAATAATAACTCCTAGCGATTAATTATAAAAAATCACGTTTATGTTTGAGCTGATGATATATTTTTTGAAAATTCGTTTTCTGAAATTATTCAACTAACAGTTGTAACAGCAGCAATAACATAAACGGAAAATAGAAAATGTCCGTGCCATCCCTTCACATTTAAAAGAAATCTTAAATCAATCCTTTAAATTAAGTCGTTCGACGTTCGTGTGTTCCATGAAAACCGATTAAAATAATTTTATTTCATGATATTATTTTTGATATTAAAATCTGGCTATAAAATTTCATCATAAGTTGTTAAATCATTATTTTCCCCTATATTATGATATTATAAATTAAATAACCCTTCTATCCCTTCCCTTTTATCCCTTTCCCAATTCCCATTTTCCCAAACTTGAATTGCCCAATTCCACTTCCCTCCTAAAAATATAATTATTTGCCAATTTACACTTACACACCACACCTGACTGATTCGGAGCATTTGGTACGGTATGTCCACGCATCCTTCCTCCCCTGTTGATTCTGTGAAATGTGATCCGTTCACCGAATATGTCTCTGCGGTTAATGCAACGCAGTAGGCCTGGCCGCTTTAATTTTTGCTGTACATTTTTGGGGTTACTCGGATGTACTGCAATTATTAATATAGACAAGAAAGGGCTTGAGGCGTAATCTAACCGCAAGTTTTTCCAGAATGCTTTCTTCGGACTGGCTGCGCTTGTGTTCGATTAGATTAGATTAGATTAAAATCTGGCTATAAATTTTTTTTCGAGTTCCGTAAAATTGTCCCGATATTTTATGATTTGTACTCATCCCCGAAAACAATGGCTACCAAAGGATTTAGGCGTTCGTGTTTGAATGATGCTGGATAATCTGGAGTGTTCCTTGAAATTTACTAAAACCAAGTACACCAACGAGTAGAGTAACTTTTTGTGTAACTTTTCGCTTCTCGCTCGGTTCTCTTCAGCTTTCGATTGGAATAGGTGTAAACGTCAAGTGACTTGGCGTGTTTGTTTTTGTTAAGGCGCTTGCTAATTAGTTACATGTTTCGGGATTATTTTTCGAGTGAGTGACTAACTAATGTGCAAAAGAACATGTTGCCGGTAGCTGGAAGCAATTTCGTATCTTAAGCGCTTTGAAAACGTTAGCGCAAGTCAAAAGATATTGATGGCGACTTTCGTTAAACAGTTAAAAGCTTTCAGCTTGCATGTGGATGTGTGTGCCAACAAAATAATGAGAAATGTTCTTGAAAATAGAAGTTATGTGCACTTTTGCATAAAATTTGATCTTTTTGGCTAGTAAGTGGCATAAATTTGCGTGCCGACTTGAGGCGGTGCTGTTGCTGGTAAGTATGACGAAGATAGGTATTAAATTAGAAAGGGAATATTTCCCCAACAACTATTTTTTTGCAATCAAATTATTGCAGGATTGAGTCTGTAAATTAAACGATTTTGGAAGAAGAAGTTAACAACTTCCTTGGTTGCTGAGTATCATCCAATTTTAATTTCAAACTTTTACTTTCCCATTTGTTTAAGTCCTAAAAAGTTTATTTAATTGTTAGAGAAAATAAACATCTTGTGAAATGAAGAAGAGAAAACTTGTTTAAAGATATAAACTTATTGAGGTTACTGTTTCAATTATTATACAAGATTACACTTTTTGCAAAGCATTTCATGAGACAATTTAACATATTTCACAATTTTATGCTAAAAACAATCTAACTTGGTGAAATTGATGAAGAAAAATATAAGACGATTGAAAAATAATGAAAGATTAAGTGAAAAAGGACTTTTTGAAATATTAAAATAAGAATCTCAAGGTTATTTATACATTTTCAACGTTCCGTGAAATTTTTGTGAAATATGGTTTTATAGAATAAGGGTCCCCGTGAAAATTTCGGTTTTTGCATGAAAAATTACTCAGCCTAAGCCTAAGCCTACACAGCAAAAAATCGGATGGTAAAATCGCATGCAAAAGCATGCACATCACCTTTGTGTGAAAAAGCATGTAACATTTGCATTAGAAAACGTGATAGCCGAGAGGGTTGAGGCGCAGACTTGGCAATCTGGATATGACTCTCAACAGTTTGATGTTATTTTTGGGGTGTGCGAAATCTTTTTTTTTTCTTGCGTACATGCTTTTTGTGAACACGTTTTCTCATGCAATATTACATGTTTTTGTTTACAAAGTAATGTGCATGCGATTTTACACGGATTTTGATTTTGTATATATGTCATGTGATTATGTATGTATGTTTTAATATAAGTTGAAAAAGTTGAACACATTAAAAAGAATCTCACATAACATTTTGATTTCTATTAGGGTAATTCTCTACCAACTCACACGAAATCGGGAAAAGTTGCCCTGACCCCTCTTCGATTTGCGTGAAACTTTGTCCTAAGGGGTGACTTTTGTCTCTGATCACGAATCCGAGGTCCGTTTTTTGATTTCTTGTGACGGAGGGGCGGTACGACCCCTTCCATTTTTGAACATGCGAAAAAAGAGGTGTTTTTCAATAATTTGCAGCCTGAAACGGTGATGAGATAGAAATTTGGTGTCAAAGGGACTGTTATGTAAAATTAGACGCCCGATTTGATGGCGTACTCAGAATTCCGAAAAAACGTAATTTTCATCGAAAAAAACACTAAAAACGTTTGAAAAATTCTCCCATTTTCCGTTACTTGACTGTAAAAAAATTTGGAACATGTCATTTTATCGGAAATTTAATGTACTTTTCGAATCTACATTGACCCAGGAGGGTCATTTTTTCATTTAGAACAAAATTTTTCATTTTAAAATTTCGTGTTTTTTCTAACTATGCAGGGTTATTTTTTAGAGTGTAATAATGTTGTACAATGTTGTAGAACAGACAATTACAAAAATTTTGATATATAGACATAAGGGGTTTGCTTATAAACATCACGAGTTATCGCGATTTTACGAAAAAAAGTTTTGAAAAAGTTACTTTTTGCGTTTCTCTTTGTTTCGTCGTCCGTGGAACGGCCAGGATCGATGACGACCAACTTTTTCAAAACTTTTTTTTCGTAAAATCGCGATAACTCGTGATGTTGATAAGCAAACCCCTTATGTTTATATATCAAAATTTTTGTAATTGTCTGCTCTACAACTTTGTAGAACATTGTTACACTCTAAAAAATAACCCTGCAAAGTTAGAAAAAACACGAAATTTTAAAATGAAAAATTTTGTTCTAAATAAAAAAATGACCCTTCTGGGTCAATGTAGATTCGAAAAGTACATTAAATTTCCCATAAAATTACATGTTCCAAAATTTTACAGTCGAGTAACGGAAAATGGGAGAATTTTAAAACTTTTAGTGTTTTTCGATGAAAATACGTTTTTTCGGAATTCTGAGTACGCCATCAAATCGGTCGTCTAATTTTACACAAAAGTCCCTTTGACACCAAATTTCTATCTCATCACCGTTTCAGGCTGCAAATTATTGAAAAACACCTCTTTTTCGCATGTTCAAAATGGAAGGGTCGTACCGCCCCTCCGAGATATCAAAAACGGCCCTCGGATTCGTGATCAGGGACAAAAGTTACCCCTTAGGACAAAGTTTCACGCAAATCGAAGAGGGGTCGGGGCAACTGCTGTGTGAGTTGGCGGAGAATTACCCATTAAAGCTTGTAAATATCTATGAAATTATCTTTTTTTCAAACACGTTTAAAGACTTTGGATTCTGTTGCATACCACATAATGGTCAAATTCCCCCCAAGTGGGTTCCTCACTGGTTTAAAACCACTGATTTAATCATCAGCTTTGTGCAATAAATTTTAATAAAATTCCAATGGGCTTTCCTGAGACCAAAACAGATATCTTGCATATAATAACAACAGCTGTCCTTACAGAATGATTTATAAATATTTAAAAATCTGTATCTTGGAAAGGACTATTCTGCCCATGTTCGCATAAATGTCCCATATGCAAAAACAGCCATCTGAGAAAAACGCATTTGAAGTTTGTCCCATACATAAGGATACGTGTAAAATTTTCGCGAAACACTATTTTCTCCTGATTTCTAGAACAAAGCACTGGATGTTATAGGCTCTTTTGAAAAAGCACACGATTTTGAACCAAACTGCCAATTTTGTATGACCAATTTTCGATTTTCTCCAAATCGAAATCTGTTTTTCAAAAATTCATAAATCTTGTACCAGAGCTGAACCCTGGCGTATTAGATGCTCATCACGGTTTGATTATTTTTTCTTCGATGCATTTGAAATTAAATCTACAAAATTATATCCGTAAAAATCATTACGACCAAAACTATTGCTTCATTTTCTCTTCCTTCCCAACTATGACAACGACGCCGAACGCGCCTGGTAATGACAATTTTAATTTAAATTAATACCAAAGCCATTCCCTTCATCTTGGCAACTCAGCTGACTAAGACGGCTTCCGAATTCCCAGGATCAAACACCCGTTCCAGAAAAAAACGGGCCCTATTTGGCACCGATCCAGCTAAATTTCGTCGAGATCGTCGCTTTTTTTCCTGAGCAAATTTCAATCCTCCTGAAAATTAATGCATGTATGAAGAGTGCCAAAAACTTCATTACGGTCGCAGAAAACGAGGGGCAGCATTTGGCCACCCAGAATATGCGATATGAATATTTTCATCAGTGTGACACCCTTTCGTTTTGGTTCAGGGTGAGGATTTAAGGATTTCCGGGAGGGCGCGGAGTCCCGGCGAGTGTTTGTCCGGCATTTTTCGGGGAAAATGAGGATTTTTTTTCTCGTTGGCCCTGATGAGCAGATGCTGAATTTTCATTGCGACTCGACTTTTTTTGGTTCGAGCTTCTGGAGAAGACTGCTAATGGCAGACGATTTTTGGGCTATTTTCTTCCTGAGTTGGGACGATTTTTTTTCTCTGTATGAGTGGGAAGAAAAGATAT